>NW_022630121.1:522487-625637 GCF_010909765.2 Amblyraja radiata
TGTCTGCAAGAAACTGGCTCTGGATTTCAGTCGGGGTGGAGGTGCTGTGTGTCCATGCAGGGGGTGTCTGGTATCGATCTCCTGTGCTCTCCGCTCGTCTTGGGCGACGATGGATCGTCTGATATGGGGGGGGGGGGGCAATACCAGCTAGGGCGTAGAGGCACGGGACTGGCGTTGTCTTTATGCATCCCGTGATAATGCGGCAGGTGTCGTTGAGGGCTGTGTCAACCAGTTTTGTGATGTGACATGCATAGACATTCTTGAATGTTACCCAAACCATCGCTACTTTGTTACTTTGTTGCCCTCTCCTATAACGTGTCTACTGCCTTGGATGATGTAGGACAGGACACAAGCTTTGGGACACGGTGTGAAGCTGTTGCCGTCTGTCCCAGCCTGGTAAAAATCTGGATGGAGTGGATGTGGAGAGGATGTTTCCACTAGTGGGAGAGTCTAGGAACAGTGGCCACAGCCTCAGAATTAAAAGACATTCCTTTAGGAAGGAGATGAGCAGGAATTTCTTAAGTCAGAAGGTGGTGAACTGTGGAATTCATTGCCACAGACAGCTGTGGAGGTCAAGTTAATGGACATTTTTCAGGAGGAGACTGATAGATTCTTGATTGATACGGGTGTCAGAGGTAATGGGGAGAAGGCAGGAGAATGGGTTTGAGAGGGAAAGATAGAGTCATAGGGTGATACAGTGTGGAAACAGGCCCTTCGGCCCAGCATGTCCCATCTGCACTAGTCCCACCTGCCCACGTTTAATCCATATCCCTCCGAACCTGTCCTATCCATGTACCTGTCTAACTGTTTCTTAAATGTTGCGATAGTCCCCGCCTCAACTACCTCCTCTGGCAGCTTGTTCCATACACCTACCACCCTTTGTGTGAAAAACATACTCCACAGATTACTATTAAATCTTTTGCCCTTCACCTTAAACTTATGTCCTCTGCTCCTCGATTCACTTACTCTGGGCAAAAGACTCAACCATATATATTCAAATCATGATTTTATACACCTCTATTAGATCATCCCTCATCCTCCTGTGCTCCATGAAATAGAGTCCCTGCCTACTCAACCTCTCCCTATAGCGCTGGCCCTCTAGTCCCGGCAACATCCTCATAAATCTTCACTGTACCCTTTCCAGTTTGATGACATCTTTCCTATAACATGGTGCCCAGAACTGAATACAATACTCTGAATGCGGCCTCACCAACTTCTTATGCAACTGCAACATGACCTCCCAACCTCTATACTCAGCCTGACCCGCTGAGTTACTCCAGCACTCTGTGAAACGTCACAGAACAGGGCAAGATTAGCAAGTTTGCTGATGATACAGAAGTGAGTGCTTTTGCATATAGTGAAGATGGTTGTGAAAGATTGTAGCAGGATCTGGATCAATTAGCCAGGTGGGCAGAGGAATGGTCGATGGTTGCATGGTTCCTTGAAGGTTGTGTCGCAGGTATATCAGGTGGTCAAAACGTATTTTGGCACTGGCCTTCATCAGTCAGAGTATTGAGTATAGAAGTTGGGAGGTCATGTTGCAGTTGTATAAGACGTTGGTGAGACCGCATTTAGAATATTGTGTTCAGTTCTGGGCACCATGTTATAGGAAAGATGTCAAACTGAAAAGAGTACGAAGATCCCCATCCTGGATCAGTTCAATCAGGGTTGTGTTGTCCGCAAACTTGAGAAGCTTGACAGAGGTGTCTGTGGATGTGCAGTCATTGGTGTGGCGAGAGTAGAGGAGAGGGGAGAGTACGCATCTTGCGGTGCTCCTATGCTGAACGTTTGCGGGTCCCAGATATGCTTTCCTGTCTCACATGCTGCTTCCTGTCTGTCAGAAAGCTGGTAATCCACCGACAGAGGGGTTTAGGCACAGTCAACTCAGAAGGTTTGGAGCGTAGCAGCTCTGGCACAATGGTGTTGAATGTAGAGCTAAAATCAACAAAACAAAATCCTCGCATAGGTCCCCTGGCAGTCTAGGAGCTGGGAATGAAGTGCAGGCTGCGTCATCCACAGATCTATTGACCCAATATGCAAACTGCAGAGGGTCCAGCAGAGGGATTGTGATATTTTTCAGCTTGGCCAGCACAAGCCTTTCAACGGTCTTCATGATGACAGAGGTCAGTGCAACAAGCCTGTAGTCATGTAGTACCTTTTTGGGTACAGGGACAAGCCTGTAGTACCTTTTTGGGTACAGGGACAATAGTGGAGACTTTGAAGCAGGCAGCGACAGTGCATCTCTGCAGGGACTGGTTAAAATGAGTAATTGGGTGTGAAGTGTTGGTTGGGGTGGGAAAGGGACCACTCTTTTCATACTGGACTCTTGCCTTAAGTAGGTGTGAAGTGAATGAATGGGAAGGAGAGGGTGCAGGGTCCATTTTTTGCAGGCTGTGTTTGTTGGGGAGGGGGTACCAGGTTTACGTTTCTGATTTTCAAACCTGCAGTAAAACTCATTTAGGTTGTTCGTCAGCTGACGATTGTTCAAAGAGCGGGGGGCTTTTCTCTTATAGCTGGTGATTTCTTGCATGCCCTTCCAAACTGAAGAAGTCACTAGCTGAGAACTTGCTCCTCAACTTCTCAGAGTACCTTTCCTTGGCAGCTCTGATTCCTCCTCTCAGCTCTTTATTGATTAGGCTATCTTTTAACTCTTTAACGATTAGGCTATTGGCTTGATGCATATTTGCCCCCATCCCCCCACCACCCCACCCCCATCTCGAAATGGAGATGTTACATCTGTCTATAATGATCCCATTAAAATGTACATTTATGTCACAAACTATGGAATTCATATTTTCAGTATTGTTATCAAGGGAAAGAAAGCGGAAAATTATCTTTTAACGATTTTTTTTTTTTCCCCCCGAATTTATTTATTTTTCCTCAGGATTTTTTCTTATTCTGTGGGGAAAAAGGGGGGTGCGGTCGCACCCAATGCACCCCCGCTTCGGACGGCCATGCCCTATACTTCCTCCCTCGACTTTTCCCAGGGACCCCGACAGTCCTTTCAGGTTACACAGAGATTCGCTTGCACCTCATCCAACCTCATCTACTGTATCCGTTGCTCAAGATGTGGTCTCTTATATATCGGCGAGACCAAACGCAGACTGGGCGATCGTTTCACGGAACACCTTCGCTCAGCCAGCCTGAACCTACCTGATCTCCCGGTTGCTGAACACTTTAATTCTCCTTACCGTTCCTAAACAGACCTTCCTGTCCTAGGTCTCCTCCATTGTCAGAGTGAGGCTAAATGCATCTCATATTTCGCTTGGGCAGCTTACAGCCTAGTGGTATGATACTGATTTCTCTCACTTCAGGTAGCCCCTGGCATTCCCTCTCTCTCTATCCCTCCCCCACCCAAGTCGCTCTAGCTTCTCGTTTTCACCCGACAAACAGCTAACAGTGGCCTGTTTCCTTTATCATTGTTACGTTTTGCATATCTTTTATTCATTAGTCTTTGTCTCTCCACATTACCGTCTATATCTCTTGTTTGCCTTATCGCTAACCAGTCTGAAGAAGGGTCTCGACCCGAAATGTCACCCATTCCTTCTCTCCAGAGATGCTGCCTGTCCCGCTGAGTTAAGCTTTTTGTGTCTATCTTTGGTTTAAAACAGCATCTGCCGTTCCTTCCTACACAGTTAGATGGTTACATGGATAGAGCAGGTTTGGAGGGATATGGGGGGGAAGTGTGGGCAGGTGGGACTAGTATAGTTGGGACATGTTGGGCAGTGTGGGCAAGTTGGGGTGAAGGGCCTGTTTCCGTGCTGTATTACCCTATGACTCTATGACTCTCTCCCATGAGAGTTCTGCACCATCCTCTCTCTCTGTGATTTCTCCTGCTCTCTGTCTCTATTTTTGCATTCCTTTCTTTCCTTTCTTCTATATCTCTCTATGTCACCGTCTATACCTCTCCTTTCCATCTCCCCTGATTCTCAGCCTGAAGAAGGGTCTTGACCTGAAACCTCATCCATTCCTTCTCTCCAGAGATGCAGCCTGACCCGCTGAGTTACTCCAGCATAATTTGTCTATCTCCGGGATTGGACGGTTGGGATGCACTGACTGGAATCATTACATGAAACCAACACTGACTGGGGATTAGATGCAGCAACATTCTCCACACAGACCATCTCCCAAGATATCTACACTCATTCCTCAACTCACTGTGATATGGGTTTGATGCCAACATTCATTACCAGGGATAAAGAATCGTTTAAAGGTTCAAATGGAAATCGGAATAAATATGACTAAATATGACACAGAAGGCTGTGGAGGCCGTCAATTGATATTGTTTAAGGCAGGGAAAGATAGATTCTTGATTAGTACGGTTGTCAGGGGTTATGGGGAGAAGGCGGGGGGGGGGGGGGTAAAACAATCAGATTAATGTGGCGGAGAGCTTAGTATAGTTTGATTTAGTTTAGATATACATCATGGAAACAGGCCCTTCTGCCCACATATACATCATGGAACCAGGCCCTTCAGCCCACATATACATCATGGAAACAGGCCCTTCAGCCCACATATACATCATGGAAACAGGCCCTTCAGCCCACATATACATCATGGAAACAGGCTCTTCAGCCCACATATACATCATGGAAACAGGCCCTTCAGCCCACATATACATCATGGAAACAGGCCCTTCAGCCCACATATACATCATGGAAACAGGCCCTTCAGCCCACATATACATCATGGAAACAGGCCCTTCAGCCCACATATACATCATGGAAACAGGCCCTTCAGCCCACATATACATCATGGAAACAGGCCCTTCAGCCCACATATACATCATGGAAACAGGCCCTTCAGCCCACATATACATCATGGAAACAGGCCCTTCAGCCCACCATTGAAGAGAAAGGTTTCAACTGTTTGAAATTCGAGCATAAGTGTATGACTTCCCAGTGCCAACTCCCTGCTTTCCAACTGTCCCCTCGATAGCTGCCAAACGTTCAACAAGCAAGGCTGGCTATGATTTCATGAAGTCCCTCCGCAGATTTGAAGGACTCAAGTACTTACACTTGGTGGACGCAAAAAGCTGGACTAACTAATCCAGAACAAGGGGTCACAGTTTAAGGATAAGGGGGAAATCTTTTAGGACCGAGATGAGAAAAACATTTTTCACACAGAGAGTGGTGAATCTGTGGAATTCTCTGCCACAGAAGGTAGTTGAGGGCAGTTCATTGGCTATATTTAAGAGGGAGTTAGATGTGGCTAAAGGGATCAGGGGATATGGAGAGAAGGCAGGTACAGGATACTGAGTTGGATGATCCGCCATGATCATATTGAATGGCGGTGCAGGCTCGAAGGGCCGAATGGCCTACACCTGCACCTATTTTCTATGTTTCTATGTTTCTACGGCAGCATCTCTGGAGAGAAGGAACGGGTGAGGTGTCGGGTCAAGACCCTTTTTCAGACTGAGAGTCAGGGAAAAGGGAAATGAGATATATATAGACGGTGATGTAGAGAGAGATATAGTGTAGGAAGGAACTGCAGATGCTGGTTTAAACTGAAGATAGACACAAACAGCTGGAGTAACTCAGCGGGACAAGGCAGCGCCTCTGGAGAGAAGGAATGGGTGATGTTTCGGGTCGAGACCCTTCTTCAGATTTATACACTTGACACACTGTTACACTTATACACAGAAAAAAACCACTTGCTCCTTGATGTGACCATTTAAACGGACCACTCGTGCCCACTGATGCTGGTTTAGTTTAGTTTAGTTGCAGCGTGGAAACAGGCTCTTCGGCCTACCGAGTCTGCACCGACCAGCGATCGCCGCACACTAACACTGTCCGACACACCCTAGGGACAATTTGAAAAACCCCATTTATACCAAGCCAATTAACCTATAAACTGCACGTCTTTGGAGTGAGTGAGGAAACTGAAGATCTTGGAGAAAACCCACGCAGGTCACGGGGAGAACGTACAAACTCCGCACAGACAGCACCCAGGATCAAACACGGGTCTCTGATGCTGTGAGGCAGCATTCCTAGTAATCCCATGTTCTCCACGCGGGCGCTATCATTTTCATATCAAAGAGTACACATTGTATTCATCGGCAAGCATACACACACTGCTGGATTTCCAATGCAAGGAACGTCATTGCTTTGCGGGTTCAACTAGTTAGACTGAGGACCATGTGTTCACGTTAAGAGTTAGTTGTTGTTCAGTTCAATTTATTTCAGTTTAGTTTATTGTCACGTGTATCGAGGTACAGTGAAATGCTTTTTGTAGCGTGCTATCCAGTCAGCTGAAAGACAATACAGGATTACAATCGAGCTGTTTACAGTGTATAGATACATGATAAGGGAATAATGTTTAGTGCAAGGTAAAGTCTGATCAAGGATAGGCTGAGGACCACCAAAGAGGTAGATAATAGTTCAGCACTGCTCTCTGGTTGTGGGAGGATACATAGATACATACATGGCAGGACAAATCAAAATAGGACGTACATGATAAATGGTAGGGAATTGAAGAATACAGTTGAACAGAGGGATCTGGGAATAACCGTGCATAGTTCCTTGAAGGTGGAATCTCATATAGATAGGGTGGTAAAGAAAGCTTTTGGTATGCTAGCCTTTATAAATCAGAGCATTGTGTATAGAAGCTGGGATGTAATGTTAAAATTGTACAAGGCATTGGTGAGACCAAATCTGGAGTATGGTGTACAATTTTGGTCGCCCAATTATAGGAAGGATGTCAACAGAGTAGAGAGAGTACAGAGGAGATTTACTAGAATGTTGCCTGGGTTTCAACAACTAAGTTACAGAGATAGGTTGAATAAGTTAGGTCTTTATTCTCTGGAGCGCAGAAGGTTAAGGGGGGACTTGATAGAGGTCTTTAAAATGATGAGAGGGATAGACAGAGTTGATGTGATCAAGCTTTTCCCTTTGAGAATAGGGAAGATTCAAACAAGGGGACATGACTTCAGAATTAAGGGACAGAAGTTTAGGGATAACATGAGGGGGAACTTCTTTACTCAGAGAGTGGTAGCGGTGTGGAATGAGCTTCCAGTGGAAGTGGTGGCGGCAGGTTCGTTGGTATCATTTAAAAATAAATTGGATAGGCATATGGATGAGAAGGGAATGGAGGGTTATGGTATGAGTGCAGGCAGGTGGGACTAAGGGAAAAAAATAGTTCGGCGCGGACTTGTAGGGCCGAGATGGCCTGTTTCCGTGCTGTAATTGTTATATGGTTATATGGTTATAAACAATAGGTACAGCAGCAGGCCATTCGGCCCTTCGAGCCAGACCGCCATTCAATGCGACCAGGGTATCATCCACAACCAGTACCCCATTCCTGCCCTCTCCCCATATCCCTTGATTCCGCTAGCTCTAAGAATGCCCAGTGAAATGGCCTGCATTCCCTTCTGAGGCAGAGAATTCCACAAATTCACAACTCTCTGGATGAAAAAGTTTTTCCTCATCTCAGTTCTAAATGGCCTACCCCTTATTCTTAAACTGTGGCCCCTGGTTTTGAACTCCCCCAACATCGGGAACATATTTCCTGCATCTAGCGTGTCCAAACCCTTAATAATTTTATGTTTCTGTAAGACACCCTCTCATCCTTCTAAATTCAAGTGAATACAAGCTCAGTTGCTCCATTCTTTCATCATATGACAGTCCCGTCATCCCAGGAATTAAGCTTGCAAACCTATGCTGCACTCCCTGAATTGCAAGAATGTCCTTCCTCAAATTAGGAGACCAAAACTGCACACAATACTCAAGGTGTGGTCTCACCAGAGTGCAGAAGGACATCTTTGCTCCTATATTCAAATCCTCTCGTTATGAAGGCCAACATGCCATTAGCTTTCTTCACTGCCTGCTGTACCTGTATGCTTACTTTCAGTGTCATGCACATAGACACCCAAGTGTTGTTGCACCTCCCCTTTTCCTAATCTGACACCATTCAGATAATAATCTGTCTTCTTGTTCTTGCCACCAAAGTGGATAAACTCACATTTATCCACATTATGCTGCATCTGCCATGCATCTGCCCACTCACCCAACCTGTCCAAGTCATCCTGCATCCTCATAGCATCCTCTTCACTGTTCACGCTGCCACCCATCTTTGTGTCATCTGCAAATTTGCTAATGTTACTTTTAATTCCTTCATCTAAATCAATAATTTATATTGTAAATATCTGCGTTCCCAGCACCAAGCCTTGCGACACCTCACGAGCAAAGATCCTATAGCGGAGCAAGATAGACCACTCCTGCAAAATCCAATGGACTGATGTGTAGTACACAACATAGCCCACTAGTCACTGCCTGCCATTCTGAAAGGGACCCGTTAATCCCTACTCTTTGTTTCCTGTCTGCCAACCAATTTTCTGTCCATGTCAATACCCTAACCCCAATACCATGTGCTCTAATTTTGCACACTAATCTCCTGTGTGGGATCTTATTAAAAGCTTTCTGATAGTCCAGGTACACTACATCCACAGGATTTATTTATTTATTTATTTATTTAATTCTTTATTTCGAACAGAATAAAAGAATAAAAAGCAAGTGTGAAACAGCATACAAAAAACAAAACAAGAATATTTATCAAGTGTCATAAACAATATCTATAAATAAATGAAATCGTATGTGTCCGAAAAGGAGCAGGAAGAAGCCAAAGCTTATTAATTCCCACCCCTTATTCAACTGCTTATAATGATCTTATACAAATTTAGCAGCTATATGTACACCATATGTACACCAGCAGCTGTATGTACACCAAATTATTTACATACTAATCAAATATTTACAAAGCCATACAAGAAAGAGAGAAAAAAATAAAAAAGAAAAGAAAAAACCCTCATATACTATACAGTATCTTAGTCATATATACAACCCATCACCCTATAATCACCCTTCCCAATACAATCAGTATAACAAATATCCCACTCACAATCACCTATCCTCATCCTAATATCCTTTTAAACAAGTGTTTTTGTACATCTTTTTAAACTGAATTATGCTTGTGCTAAGTTTTATCTCCTGTCACAGACCATTCCACAAATTCACACCACAGATTGCTATGCACATACATTTAAGAGTTGTTCTGACATTGAGTTTTTTAAATTATGTTCCCCTCTCAAATTATACCCACCCTGTCTTTCCATAAACAGTTTTTGTATATTTCTTGGAAGTAAATTATTTCTTGTTTTGTACATGATTTGCGCAGTCTTAAATTTAACCAGATCGGTGAACTTCAGTGTATGTGACTTTAAGAATAATAAATTGGTATGTTGAAGATATCCAACGTTATTGATAATTGTTATTGCTCTTTATTGTAATATGCATAACGGCTGTAAGTTGGTTTTGTAGGTGTTACCCCATATCTCCACACAGTAACTCAGATATGGCAATGTGAGTGTACTATACAGAGTATGTAATAATTTGTGGTCCAGAATGTGTCTTGATTTTCCCAATATTGCTACAGACTTTGCCAGTTTTGCTTTGACATGGTTTATATGTGGTTTCCAGCAGATTTTGTGGTCTAAGATCACACCAAGAAATGTATTTTCATATACTCTTTCTATACTTATGTTATCTATTTTCAATTGTACTCAGGATGGTTGAGTTGCCTGATAACAGCTGGGAAGAAACTGCCCCTGAAGCTGGAGGCGTGTGTTTTCACACTTCCATACCTTTTGCCTGATGGGAGAATGTTAAATATTTAACACTGGAAGAGAACTAGCTTGTCTCTATCTTCACTGAAGACCCGACTCCAGTGAATACACATCACCAGATTAAATATTAAACATGTAAGTAGGAACCGCAGGTGCTGGTTTACAAGGAAGATAGACACAAAGTGCCAGAGTAACTCAGTGGGTCAGGTAGCATCCCTGGAGAGAAGGAACTGGTGACGTTTCGGGTTGAGACCCATCTTCAGACCTGGAGGGTCCCGACCTCGACCCTAATGAAGACTCATAAATTGATGTTCAAAAGTGATAAGAACACAATTAGGCCATTCGGCCCATCAAGTCTACTCCGCCATTCAATTGTGGTCGACCCACCTCTCCCTCTCAACCCCATTCTCCTGCCTTCTCCCCATAGCCCTAGATGACCCGAAAAGTTGCCTGTTCCTTTTCTCCAGAGATGCTGCCTGACCCGCTGAGTTACTCCACCATTTTGTGTCTATCTTCACCAGTTTAAACCACGGGGCAGGTTAATTTTTCACACGGGCGGCTAGGGGTGGTGATAGAAATAGATGCAATTATGTTTTTTGTCAGAGGCATTTAGTTAGATATGGATTGGAGGAATAATGGATTATGTACAGGCAGTTAGTTTCATAGGTTCTATGAGAAGAATAAGGATATTCGGCCCATCAACTATTCTGCCACTCAATCATGGCTAATCTATCTTTCACTCTCAATACCCAATCCCCTGCCTTCCCCCCATAACTCCTGACACCCGTGCTCAATATCCATTGACTTGGCCTCCACAGACGTCTGCTGTCATACTATCCAGCACATATACGGTGGGCCGAAGGGCTTGTTCCTGTGCTGTAATATGGTGAATTCTCCGTGGATTGTCACCATGTCGTGGTGGAGAAGCTTGTGTGGTCTTGAGATCCTGAGAGGAATGCCGTCTGGAGCTATGCTCCTAGTAGGGCCATCCATGGCGGTAAGGTCGAGAGGGAGGTCTCTGACAAAGAGCAATCCAAACAAGACCACAATGGTGGAACAGGCGGAGGATGATGGCTGACCTTAGTGGAGCGTCACAACGGCTGGGAAGGCGGATGAAGGCTGCAGCAGAAAAGGGTCTCCGGTCGTCTTGGACTCCATGCCAATAGATCCTGCCCCAGATCTGTCAAGGACCGTGTGGTGGTCGAATGGCCTCTACTCCTGCACCTATTGTCTATGTTTCTATAGGCTCTATCCCCTCTCCCAATTCCTCCGTCTACGCCGCATGTGCGCTCAAGATGAAGTTGACCATACCAGGACATCTGAGATGTCCTCATTCTTTAGGGGACAAGGGTTCCCCTCTCCCATCATAGATGAGGCCCTCCCTCGTGTCTCCTTGGTACCGTGCAGCTCTGCCCTTGCTCCCCCTACCCCTAGTGCTCACCTTTCACCCCATCAGCCATTGCATACAGTACATAATCCTCCGAAATGTCTCCCTCCTCCAACAGGATCCCACCACTAGCCACATTTTCCCATCTCCACCCCTTTCCGCCTTCCGCAGAGACCATTCCCTCTGCAACTCCCTGGTTAACTCATCCCTTCCCACCCAAAGCACCACCTCTTTAGGTACCTTTCCCTGCAACTGCAGAAGATGCAACACCTGTCCCTATACCTCCTCCCTCGACTCTGTCCAGGGACCCCAACAGTTCTTTCAGGTTAGGCAGAGGTTCACTTGCACCTCCTCCAACCTCATCTACTGTATCTATGTTCAAGATGTAGACTCTTATACATCGGCGAGGCCAAACGTAGATTGAGCCATCATTTCACTGAACACCTTCGTTCAGTCCGCCTGAACTGACCCGATTGCTAAACACTTCAATTCTCCTTCCCATTCCCACACAGACCTTTCTGTCCTCGGTCTCCTCCATTGTCAGAGTGAGGCTGAACACAAATTGGAGGAACAGCATCTCATATTTCACTTGGGCAGCTGACAGCCCAGGGGTATGAATTTTCATTACTCTAACTTCAGGTAGCCCCGGCATTCCCTCTCTCTATCCCTCCCCCACCCAAGTCACACTAGCTTCCCGTTTTCACCTAACAAACAGCTAACTGTTTCCTTTATCTACGTTACTTTTTTGCATATCTTTCACTCATTTGTTCTATATCTCGCAACATCATTGCCAATACCTTACGTTTCCCTTATTCCTAACCAGTCTGTTGAGGGGCCTCGGCCCGAAATGTCACCCAAGTGGGACAGGCCCTTACTCCAGCTTTTTGTGTCTACCGTCTGACCCAATATGCTTCTCTGTCTATCGATTATACCATTTAACTCAAACTAATTATCTAATCCTTGACCAGTTCAATCATCACCCTGAATGGTCTCTGGGTACATTAATTCGAAACTCAGTGGAGCCAGTTTCTTTATTGGCCCCAATGTGGAGCCAAGTGTCCAATGTGGAACCAAGTGTGGAAACAGGCCCTTCGGCCCATCGAGTCCGTACCGACCAGCAATCACTTATACACTAGCTCTAACCTACATACTAGTTTAGAGATACAGTGCGGAAACAGACCCTTCGGCCCATCGAGACCGTACCGACCAGCAATCACATACACTAGCACTAACCTACATACTAGTTTAGTTTAGTTTAGTTTAGAGATACAGCGCGGAAACAGGCCCTTCAGCCCACCGAGTCCACGTCGACCAGCGATCCCCGCACATTAACACTATCCTACACACACTAGGGATAATTTACAATTTTACCGATTAACCTAAAAACCTGTACACCTTTGGAGTGTGGGAGGAAACCGGATCACCCGCAGAAAGCCCACGCGGGTCACGGGGAGAAAGTGCAAACTGCGTACAGACAGCACTCGCGGTCAGGATGGAACCTGGGTCGCTGGCGGTGTGAGGCAGCATCTCTACCACTGTGCCACTGTGCCACATTAAGGTGAATGAAGATGATTATAAGGATGGGACAGATAACCATATAACCATATAACAATTACAGCACGGAAACAGGCCATCTCGGCCCTACAAGTGCGTGCCGAACAACTTTTTTCCCTTAGTCTCACCTGCCTGCACTCATACCATAACCCTCCATTCCCTTCTCATCCATATGCCTATCCAATTTATTTTTAAATGATACCAACGAACCTGCCGCCACCACTTCCACTGGAAGCTCATTCCACACCGCTACCACTCTCTGAGTAAAGAAGTTCCCCCTCATGTTACCCCTAAACTTCTGTCCCTTAATTCTGAAGTCATGTCCTCTTGTTTGAATCTTCCCTATTCTCAATGGGAAAAGCTTGATCACATCAACTCTGTCTATCCCTCTCATAATTTTAAAGACCTCTATCAAGTCCCCCCTTAACCTTCTGCGCTCCAGAGAATAAAGACCTAACTTATTCAACCTATCTCTGTAACTTAGTTGTTGAAACCCAGGCAACATTCTAGTAAATCTCCTCTGTACTCTCTCTATTTTGTTGACATCCTTCCTATAATTGGGCGACCAAAATTGTACACCATACTCCAGAATTGGTCTCACCAATGCCTTGTACAATTTTAACATTACATCCCAGCTTCTTTACTCAAGTGTTGTTGTTAATGGAGAGACTCCATTGTGGAAACCCCAGCATGTCAAAAGGGCTTAGGAGACTGAAGTGGCGCAGTGGTAGAGTTGCTGCCTCACAGCACCAGAGTTCAATCCTGACCTCGGGTGCTGTCTGTATGGAGTTTGCATGTTCTTCCCGTGACACATGTGAGCATTCTCCGGGTGCTCCGGTTTCATCCCACATTCCAAAGACGTACTGGTTTGTAGGGTTAATTGGCTTTGATAAAATTGTAAATTGTCCCTAGTGTGTGTAGGATGGTGTTAGTGTGCGAGGTTCGTGAGTGACTATCAAACTGTAGCTACTTTATTAGCAATAACTTGTCAGACAAGGAGAAGAGTCAAACAAGAGACTGGCCTCACGATACAAAGCATGCAGTGCTCACAATACAAAGCATGCTGAGACAAGGCTGGACGTTCCCTAATCTTCCCAGATACATACAGAAGCCTGAGACACAGGCTGGACAGGGAGTTGGTGGAGCCTTGAGTTCATAAGCTCTTCTTTGTGTTTCGCAAACTGGTTTTCTTAACACTATGGGACACCTGTACCAGGAATGTTTAGCCATTCACTGGAGTAACGTTTGATTCCCACAGAGTGAATGCTGCCCATGTTGAAATACAAGATGGAAGAACAGCTCAGTTCTTCCCACAGTTCCCACAATCCCCCCTTTTGTCCTAACAGGACAATAATACAATGTTAGTCAGTATTATCAGTATCATCATCCAGGGAGATATTCATTAGTTGTAACTTTCGTGAGGGTTACATTTCCGTACATCCCACATATTTAATTTGAAAAAACAAAGTTAGATATCCAGCATAAAACAATTAAATTAATTGACCTTTAATTTAATGAGATCCTTGAGCCTGATGCTGGGAAACTAAATGTTGGATATCTGGTTCGATTTTCGTAATGAACAAGTGAAGGTCTCCTCTCTCAGTGATTTTCAGACAGTTTCTCTGACAGTTTGGTGACAATACAGGGGGAGGGCAACCCCTACAAACCCAATCACCGATACCGGAGAGAAGATATATGGAGTGACCACTCCTTCACCCAGTCATATAACAGTACCTGCAAAGTTACCTTTGCTTGGTGTGTTTAGTTGAGTTGAGTTGAGTTGAGTTGAGTTGAGTTGAGTTGAGTTTAGTTTAGTTTAGTTTAGTTTAGTTTAGTTTAGTTTACTAAAGTGAACTAAACTGAACTCGCAGGATGATCTCTGTACACTGACTGCACGAGTCCGCGTCGACCAGTGATCCCCATACACTAACACTACCCTACACACACTGGGGACAATTATTTGACATGTTACACCAAGCCAATTAACCCACAAACCTGTACGTCTTTGGAGTGTGGGTGGAAACTGGAGATCTCGGAGAAAACCCACGCAGGTCACGGGGTGAATGTGCAAACTCCGTGCAGGCAGCACATGTAATCAGGATCGAACCCGGGTCTCTGGTGCTGTGAGGCAGCAAATGTACCGCTGCGCCATCGTGCCGCCTTCTATGACTCTACGAGAGGGGAATACCGGGGCTCTGTCTGTCTGTACAAATATCTGAAGTAACTCAGTGGGTCAGACAGCTGGGTCAGAAAGGTCGAGACCCTTCTTCAGACTGAAAGGTGAAGGGGAAAAGATTTAATAGGAGCTGCCTCTGGCAGTTCTCACCCTCACCTAGCGAACAGCTAACAATGGCTTGTTTCCTTTCTCATCGTTACTCTTTTGCATATCTTTCATTCATTGTTTTATATCTCTCTACGTCACCGTCGATATCTCTCGTTTCCTTCTCCCCTGACTCTCAGTCTGAAGAACTACATACACTACACACATTACATACACACATACACATACGACACATATTTCAGACACTTACCCGCAGTCATGCATTCATATTCTAAGACACACACACACACGCACACACATACACGCACACACGTACACACACACATACACACACACACACACACACACACACGCACACGCATACACGTACACTCACACACACACACACACACACACACACACACACACACACACACACACACACACGTACACGCGCACGCGCACACACACACACACACGCACACACACACACACACGCACACACGTACACGCACACACACAAGCAACACTGCACATAATACACACACACGCACACACGTACACACGTACACGCGCACACACACACATACACACACACACGCACACACGTACACGCACACACACAAGCAACACTGCACATAATACACACACACGCAAAGAGATTCAATTATGCCGTAGTTGGCAATATTCATCCCAATTTAAGACATAACTATTTAGTTTGTAGACTGCACACTAGAGAATGTTTGGATTGAACCCGTGTCTGTGGCACAGTAAGGCAGTAGCTCTACCGCTGCGCCACCGTGCCGTGTCGTTACGTTCCATGTGCCTGTAATATGACTTTGTTTCGGCTGCTGTATTGGGCCATGTTCAAGTCAAACTCAAGAACAATAGATAAAGCAAAGGGGAGGATACAGAATGCTGAGTATAGTTCACCACGGTGATGCAGCGGTACAGTTGCTGCCTCACAGCGACAGAGACCCGGCTTCAATCCTGAGATCCTGGGAAGCAGGCGAGAGAGATAAGGAGGGGAGGGTGAAGAGAAGGAAGTGGAGAGAGAGATGGGAAGAGAGGGAATGAGAGAATGGGAATAAGGCAGAGAGAGTAGCGGGAGGGGACAGTAAGAGAGAGAGAGAAAGAGTTGGGGGGGGGGAGGTTTGAAGGTTTTTTTAGTATAGGGGCTGCAATGTCCTTTTCCTACTGCCCATTGGTTTCATAATGTCAGCTAACTGTGTGTGGAAACCAGTGACCGGTCTCAGCAGCAGTTCCGCGGCAGACCAGTGGATGGCAACACAGGCTCTGCTCACAACACTGGCAGAGGCAGGTGAGAGGTGAGAGAGAGAGGTGGAGGTGAGAGAGGGAGGGGTAAAAGGAGAGGTGAGAGAGGGAGAGGTGAGAGAGGGTGACACCTCAGAAGGGAAAGGGTTGGAGTTGGTCTCAAACCTACAACCCCCTTGTCTCAGAGTCTGGGTGAGTCAGAGGGGCTGGCAGGCGGACAGTGGGCAGAGCGGCCTGTAGTCAGGAGCTGCCAATGGGGTTTGTGCTTCTAGGACGAGGAGAAGTCACTCTGCAACAACAGAAGGAAATGAAACCACAGATCAACAGGCCATTGTTAACTGTGGCCCAGGTGAAAACGAGTTATTGACAATGAGACTCAACAAGACGACTTCCGTTTCAGTTTAGTTTATTGTCACGTGTACAAGCTACAGTGGAAAGCTTAAATTGTATACTGACCGGTCAACACAAAGGCAATACATGATTATAGTTTGAAGCCGGTACGCGTGTGTGGGGGAGGAATGGGGAGAGGGGGGATGCAATGGTTACTTGAAGTTAGAGAAATCAAAAGTATACCACTGGATGCAAAGCTGCCCAAGCGCCTACAGACAGCACCCATAGTCAGGATTGAACCCATGTCTCTGGCACTGCTGCGCCACCCTGCCACCCTGCCAGGGCTCCGTGTGTGTGTGTGTGTGAGTGCGTGTGTACACGCGCATGTGTGGCATTGCGAGTGTGCTCGTACGCACGTGTGTGCATGTTGGTGCGTGTTTGTGCACGCGTGTGTATACGATTGAGTGCGTGTGTGTGCATGTGTGTGCACGTGCGTGTGCAAGTGTGTGTCTCTGTCTGTGGTCTCTCCTCTCCCCCAACAGCACAAACAGCCTCTTGGTGGAGATGGGGACCATCAACCTCAAACACAAAGATGGTGAGAGACACAGAGTGTCCGAGATACGGGGCCACACGGGCTTCAACACCACCACCTTCGTGGACAACGTGACCTTACTCCAGCTCAAGCTGTGCATCAGGTTCAGATTCAGATTCAGATTCAGATTCAGATTCAATTTTAATTGTCATTGTCAGTGTACAGTACAGAGACAACGAAATGCATTTAGCATCTCCCTGGAAGAGCGACATAGCAAATGATTTGAATAAATAATAATAAGTGATAATAAGTGTCCGGGGGGGGGGGGGTGATGGGCAGTCACCGAGGTACGTTGTTGAGTAGAGTGACAGCCGCCGGGAAGAAGCTGTTCCTGGACCTGCTGGTTCGGCAACGGAGAGACCTGTAGCGCCTCCCGGATGGTAGGAGGGTAAACAGTCCATGGTTGGGGTGAGAGCAGTCCTTGGCGATGCTGAGCGCCCTCCGCAGACAACGCTTGCTTTGGACAGACTCAATGGAGGGGAGCGAGGAACCGGTGATGCGTTGGGCAATTTTCACCACCCTCTGCAATGCCTTCCGGTCGGAGACAGAGCAGTTGCCATACCATACTGTGATGCAGTTGGTAAGGATGCTCTCGATGGTGCAGCGGTAGAAGTTCACCAGGATCTGAGGAGACAGATGAACCTTCTTCAGTCTCCTCAGGAAGAAGAGACGCTGGTGAGCCTTCTTGATCAGAGTTGAGATATTGTGGGTCCAAGAGAGGTCATCGGAGATGTTGACTCCCAGGAACCTGAAGCTAGAAACACGTTCCACCTCCGTCCCGTTAATATGGATGGGGGTGTGCGTGCCGCCCCTGGACTTCCTGAAGTCTACAATGAGCTCCTTGGTCTTCTTGGAGTTAAGGGCCAGGTTGTTGTCAGCGCACCATGCTGCTAAGTGCTGGACCTCCTCCCTGTAGGCCGACTCATCGTTGTTGCTGATGAGGCCAATCACCGTTGTATCATCTGCATACTTGATAATGGTGTTAGTACCATGTACAGGTGTGCAGTCATAGGTGAAGAGGGAGTAGAGGAGGGGGCTCAGCACACAGCCCTGTGGAACGCCGGTGTTCTGGGTGAGGGTTGAAGAGGTGTGCTTGTCTAACCTAACAGACTGGGGTCTGTTGGTTAGAAAGTCCAGTATCCAGTTGCAGAGGGAGGGGTCGATGCCCAGGTTACCGAGTTTGGTGATCAGTTTTGATGGTATAATGGTGCTGAATGCTGAGCTGTAATCGATGAACAGCACCTATGCTAGGTTCGCCACCAACCTGGAGCCCGTGTTGCTGCCCCCGGGCGCGGAGACGGACCATCGCTCCTGGGCACCTGCTACATCATCAGCTGGGGATGACCATCAATGGTGAGGATCCAGGTCCACAATGCAGGGGAATGTCCCAGAATCACAGAGGCACAGAGTCTCCTGCCCAGAGTAGGTGGAACAAGGACCAGTGGACAAAGTTTAAGGTGAAGGGCAAATTTGTTAGTGGAAATCTGAGGGGTAACGGTTACACATAAAGGTGGTGGGTGTATGGAACAAGCTGTCATAGTAGATAGTTGAGGTGGGGGCTATCCCAACATTTAGGAAACAGTTAGACAGGGACATGGATAGGACAGGTTTGGCAGGATATGGACCCAACGTGGACACGTGGGACCAGTGTAGCTGAGACATGTTAGTCGGTGTGGGCAAGTTGGGCTGAAGGGCCTGTTTCCATGCTGTATCACTCTATGGTTTTGTAAATCTATCAATTACAGCCAGGGATCTCATCCATGGGGTTGTGGTGTAATTGGGGTCATAGATAGAATAACAGCTCTGGGCAGCATGTTACAGGAAAGATGTTGTCAAAGCTGGACAGGGTACAGAGAAGTGTGTGGGAAGAAACTGCAGATGCTAGTTTAAACTGAAGATAGACACAAAAAGCTGGAGTAACTCAGCGGGACCAGCAGCATCTTTGGAGAGAAGGAATGGGTGACATTTCGGGCCGAGGTCCTTTCTACAGACTGGTTAGGAATAAGGGAAACGTGAGGTATTGGCAATGATGTTGCGAGATATAGAACAAATGAGTGAAAGATATGCAAAAAAGTAACGTAGATAAAGGAAACAGTTAGCTGTTTGTTAGGTGAAAACGGGAAGCTAGTGTGACTTGGGTGGGGGAGGGATAGAGAGAGGGAATGCCGGGGCTACCTGAAGTTAGAGTAATGAAAATTCATACCCCTGGGCTGTCTGCTGCCCAAGCGAAATATGAGATGCTGTTCCTCCAATTTGTGTTCAGCCTCACTCTGACAATGGAGGAGACCGAGGACAGAAAGGTCTGTGTGGGAATGGGAAGGAGAATTGAAGTGTTTAGCAATCGGGTCGGTTCAGGCGGACTGAACGAAGGTGTTCAGTGAAATGATGGCTCAATCTACGTTTGGCCTCGCCGATGTATAAGAGTCTACATCTTGAACAACATATACAGTAGATGAGGTTGGAGGAGGTGCAAGTGAACCTCTGCCTAACCTGAAAGAACTGTTGGGGTCCCTGGACAGAGTCGAGGGAGGAGGTATAGGGACAGGTGTTGCATCTTCTGCAGTTGCAGGGAAAGGTACCTAAAGAGGTGGTGCTTTGGGTGGGAAGGGATGAGTTAACCAGGGAGTTGCGGAGGGAATGGTCTCTGCGGAAGGCGGAAAGGGGTGGAGATGGGAAAATGTGGCTAGTGGTGGGAACCTGTTGGAGGAGGGGGACATTTCGGAGGATTATGTACTGTATGCAATGGCTGATGGGGTGAAAGGTGAGCACTAGGGGTAGGGGGAGCAAGGGCAGAGCTGCACGGTACCAAGGAGACATGAGTGAGGGCCTCATCTATGATGGGAGAGGGGAACCCTTGTCCCCTAAAGAATGAGGACATCTCAGATGTCCTGGTATGGACAACTTCATCTTGAGCACACATGCGGCGTAGACGGAGGAATTGGGAGAGGGGATAGAGCCTATGCATGAAGCAGGGTGGGTACATGTGTAGTTGAGATAGTTGTGGCAGTCAGTGGGTTTGTATTAGATGTCAGTCTATATTACTGACCTACAGAGAACATAGAAAGTACAGAGAAGATTTACGAGGATGTTGCCAGGACTAAAGGGACTGAGCTACAGGGTGAGGTTGAGCAGGCTGGGAATCTATTCCTTGGAATGCAGGAGGATGTGGCGTGATCTTATAGAGGTGTATAAAACATGAGAGGAATGGATCGGGTATATGCACAGAGTCTCTTGCCCAGAGTATTTACTGGTACCAAGGTACAAGTGTGTGTATGTGTGTGTGTGTGTGCGCCTGTGTGTGATCATGGAGATTTAGATGTACAGAGTCTCTTGCCCAGAGTAGGTGAATTGAAGACCAGAAGACATAGGTTTAATGTGAAGGGGAAAAGAATAATAGGAGCCTGAGGGGGTACCTTTTTCACACAAAGTGTGGTGGGTGTATGCAACGAGCTGCCAGAAGAGGTAGTTGAGTCTGGGACTATCCCAACATTCAAGAAACAGTTTGACTGGTACATGGATAGGAGAGGTTTGGAGGGATATGGATCAAACGTGGGCAGGTGGAACTAGTGTAGCAGGTACATGTTGGTCAACATGGGCAAGTTGGGCCGAAGGGCCTGTTTCCATGCTGTATCACTCTATGACTATGACTCGATCAATTACAGCTTATGATCTCATCCAGGGTTCCGGGGGGTTTATATATAGAATAAAACAGATCCCTGTGGAGTGGGTCACAGGCTGGGATCTCATCCAGGGGTCCGGGAGAGGGGGTCTGAGGGGTTTATATATAGAATTGCAGATCCATGCGCGTGGGTTACATGCTGTGATCTAATCCAGGGGTTCAGATCCTTGGGTGTGGGTTGAGGGAGGGACTATCCCAACATTTAAGAAACAGTTCAATAGGTACATGGATATTAGGATAGGTACATGTCAGATAGAACCAGCTACACTAGCTCTACCTGCCTACATTTGACCCATATCCTTCTAAACCCGTCCTGTTTCACACCCACACACACTTGTATACCCGCATAAACCTGTTCACACACAAACACTTGCACACACACTCACACCCTTATTCCCCCACATCCACACTACCCTATCGACTGGCGGCATGGAGGCACAGCGATAGAGTTGCTGCTTACAGCACCAGAGACTCAAGTTCGATCCTGACCTCGGGTGCTGTTTGTACGGAATCTGCACCTTCTCCCCGTGACGGCGTGGATTTTCTCCGGGTGCTTAGGTTTCCTCCCACACTCCAAAGACTCATTCTCATCGACATGATTGATATTTAAACTAAGTAATGGTGACGAGTCTGATGTTACCTCCCTCTGGGAGTCTCGGACCAGAGGGCATAGCCTCAGTTTAAAGCAACATACCTTCAGGAAGGAAACGAGGAGGAATATCTTTGGTCAGAGGATGGTGAATCTGTGGAATTCATTGCCATAAAGGTGGTGGAGGGCAAGTCAATGGATATTTTTAAGGTGGACATTGATATTGATACTTGATTAGTAAGGGTGTCAGGGGTTATGAGGAGAAGGCAGGAGAATGGGTTTCAGGGGGAAAGACTTGATGGGCCAAACGGCCTAAATCTGCTCCTATCACTTCTGAAACAAGTCTTGGTAGGATAGTGCAAGTCTGCGGGGATCGCTGGTTGGCATGAAGTTGGGCCGAATGGCCTTTTTCCACGCTGTATCTCTAAACTAAACTGTATTCAATTTGAAAGATGTGTGGGTTTGTGGGTTAATTGGTTTCTGTAATATGGTCACTAGCGTGTAGGATAGTGCAAGTGTATGGGGTGATCACTGTACACAACACGCACACAACACACGACACACAACACACAACACCAGATGCCTTGGCACATAATACCTGGGCTGAACATGATACCAAGTTTCAACGTGGAATCTGTAAAGTCTAAACTGTACTCACCTCCCCATTGTTACCCCTGCGCCCACCAAGGTAGCAACTCATATTCTCCGTGGACGGGCCAGGCTCGTCCTCCAATCTCACCCCCGGCTGCATCCCGTCTCCGCTGGCCGCGGTGAGCACCAGGATCTTGCCTCCTCTCCTCCTTCTCCACCCACACTTGGCCAGAAGGGTCATGAGGTTGGAGCGGAACCTGTTGTCCATCCAACAGTAGATGAAGGGGTTCCAACAGGTGCTGCTCACGGCCACCCAGTGGAAGGCAAAGTAGAGGGTGTTGTTGAATTGGACACGTTGGCCGGAGAGCAGGACAGTGTAGACGTTGAGGGGGAACCAACAGAGGGCAAAGGTCACCACCAGCAGCACGATCATCTTGATGGTCCTCATCTTCCTGTGGCGTTGAGTGGCGGCCTGGGTCACTGTGATAGCACCGATGGTTTTCCTCAGCCAATGCTTCTTGCTCACCGCGACGGTGGCTACGGTGATCACCGCCAACAGCAGCAGGAAGAGCAGCACGAAGGTTGACAGGTCCAAGTTCCTCCTGAAGACTTCTGAAGGCTTCAGAAAAGCAGGAATGCAAAGACTCCTGATGATCTTCTCTCGGAAAGAAAGGGACATGCGGAGAAAGCGGGTTAGATGTTTCATGAGTTGAGAGTGTGGAGAACGATGAGGGTTTAGACCACAGATGCAAGAGACAATAGTCAGTGGGTGGTGAATCTGTGGAATTCTTTGTCACAGAAGGCTGCGGAGTCTAATTCAATGGATAGTTTGAATATAGAGATAGATCGATTCTTGATTAGTACCAGTGTCAGGTTTATGGGGAGAAGGCTGGAAAATGGGATTGAGAGGGAAGAATAGATCAGCCATGATTGAATGGCAGAGTAGACTTGATGGGTCGAATGGCCTAATTCTGCTCCTAGAACTTATGAACTTGCTGTACATAAGAGGGTAGTCAATAATCAGGAAGATATTGACTGTAAGATGTTGTCAATGGGCCAGGATTACTCAGCTACTCAGCTACTCAGAGTAATGGGAATAATGGCCTCAAGGTTAATGTATGGTGCAGGGTTAAAGGGGCTGAATATCCAAACCTACCTCCACTGTGAGGCAGCGGATAGAGCTGCTACCTCACCACACCAGAGACCCGGGTCTCAACCCACAACATCACCTACCCAGGCCCTCCAGAGGTTGCCTGACTCGCTGAGTTACTCCAGCACTTTGTGTTCATCCTGCCTATGTTCCTTACTTTGAACACCTGCCCTGTGATCAGTCATTCTAGGACGCATCGCCAAGAGTAAAAAGAGGGGTCAGTATCGCCAACAACTTCTCCTGGACCACCCATATTGAAGCAACGACCAACAAAGCACACCAACACCTCTACTTCCTTCAAAGGTTTATGATGTTTGGCATGTCCCCTACAACCACACCAACATCTCCAGATGCAGCATTTTATCAAGATGCATCACAGCTTGGTTTGGGAACAGCTCCATCCAAGACCACACAAAATTGTAGCGAATTACGGACGTATCCCAGATCATAACACAAACGAATCTCTCTTCTATTGACTCCATTTATACCTCACGCTGCCTCGGTAAGGCCAGCAGCATTATCACGGAGAGTCGCACCCTGGCCACTCCTCTGTTCACTTATTCACTCACTCACTCACTCACTCACTCACTCACTCACTCACTCACTCACTCACTCACTCACTCACTCACTCACTCACTCACTCACTCACTCACTCACACACTCACTCACACACTCACTCACTCACTCACTCACACTCACCTACCCGATATTGTCGCCTTCTAGATAAGTAACTGGACTTGTAGCCGGAGTTCTAGAGGATTGAATCAATGGTATGAGGTCAAATCTCACCCCAGCAGATGAGAACTGAAATTCAAGTAATGAAATAATTGTCTTTTTTTTAAATGCCAGTCTTAATACTAACGATGAGATTGAATGTAATTTTTTTCATATGAGTCTGAAGATTGGTTCTGACTTGATATAATAATAATAATAATAATAATAATAATAATAATAATAATAATAATAATAATAATAATAATAATAATAATAATAATAATAATAATAATAATAATAATAATAATAATAATAATAATAATAATGCATTTTATTTGCTGGCGCCTTTCTGGACACCCAAGGACACCTTACAAAAATTAACAGAAGAGAAAAAAAACATATAGTCGGAGAAAAATAAATAATAAGGACATCATTAATACACAAATTAAAGTTAGAAATCGCTCCAAAAACACAAAATCAAAAAAATCAAAAAACACAATGTGAAGAGAGAGCAGCGGCAACTAAAGCGTGCCAGCGTCCACTCTCCCTTCCGACAGCCATCTTGGACACAGACTAACATGTTTACTTACACACAGAAAAATCATCCCCCCACAGTGGATACCACTGTGGTGGAAGGCACAAAGTCCAGACCCCATTCCCAATTCACCCAAAGTCAGGCCTAATGAGGCCACCGCTATTGCCTCTACGGAGGCCCGATGTTCCTGGCCGTTCTGGCCGGGTGGTGTTGCCCCGGCGTCGGGAGAGTCCTCACAGCGGCTGGGCCACCTGGAACGGCCGCTTCCTAGCAGGGGATTGTCGGCTTCCGAAGCCGACAGGGCCGCGCCGGGTTGGAGCTCCCAGGATCCTGATGATAAAGTCGGCGCCGCCCGCTCCGCTCCGCAGACCCGCAGCCCGGAGGTGTTGATCTCGTCGGTCACAGCTCACCGGAGCTCCAGCGCGTCCATCCAGTACGGCGACCCAGGCAAGGCATCGCCCGCTCCGCTCCGCGATAGCGCTCCAGCGCTGTGCCGCCAACGAAGCAGAGGTGCTGGGCGGTCCCCGCCAGGAAACGGCGCTCCACGCCCGCTGGTAGGCCACGAATACGGGTCGACGGGCAGCCCGGAGAAAAAAGCTGCCTCACTGACCAGGTAGGGACCTAGAAGTATAATTACCTCCTTCCCCCCACATTAAAGTCCATTTCTCCAACAAACGAAGAACAAGACATACTAAAACCTTTTTTAAAAATGAATTAATCGGACGGCTGCTGGTTAGCAGCCGCTCCCCAAGATGGCTCCTCCTCCATGTCAGCATATATTATCTCCAGACATGCTGAGTCTATCTTTGGTATAAAGCAGCATTTGCAGTTCTTTGTTTCTACTGAACGTAACTATCCATCTACTGACCAATATCTGATGAAGCCGAATTTTAGTAAAAAATATAAGAAGATATTAAATTGGCTTCTGGGCTATTTTACAGCTTATATTTAGTCTCAAATTAGGCTTGCCTCAGGTTGCGGGTGTGTGAGATAATAAATCCTATAACATTGTCTCCCAAGTGAGGAAGTGACAGAGAAAGAAACAGCTAGTCACATCTTTGAAGTAAGATGCCATAAACCAAATGGCCAATGTTTATGGGGGACCAAATGATAGAGAGGAAGCAGCGAAAGAGCTAGGGTGATCTCTGTGAAGATAAAATGTCGTAAACCAAATGGCCAATGTTTATGAAGGACGAAGTGACGAGAGAGGAACCAGGGAAGTAGAAAGATAAAATGTCGTAAACCAAATGGCCAATGTTATCTTGTACTATGTAAACAAAATGTCTTTAATGTGATGCATTCTGTGGAAACCTTTTCCTGTACCTCTGACCATGACTAATGTCTGTGGAATGTGCTAACGGGACAAAAAAACCCTATTTAATGCAATGTAATTCTGTTGTTCAGAGTAGTGGACGGAGGACAGTCGAGTGTCTGTATCGGTCACTTGACTGGAATTCTCGCTCCCTTCCATCGGCCGATGTTAAGTAAAGTTTTGAACTGGTCTACCAAACAGTTTGTGTGGTGTCTGTTTATTAAGTAGCGAACCTGGTTTAGTAGTTAAGAAAGTAGCTTTTTCATATCCTTGAGGGAAGGAGATTGTCCTGAACCTATTTTGCTAGTAGGTGACTCCAGAAATGACATTTAATGCAGGTGTATCCAGAGATGAACAGTAATTGCCTGTCTTTTCCTCAACATCCACCAGCCACAAACAAATGAATGTGTTTTAAATAATGGCCAGAGGTTTATAAACATAACCATATAATATAATATAACCATATAACAATTACAGCACGGAAACAGGCCATCTCGACCCCTCTAGTCCGTGCCGAACACATAATCTCCCCTAGTCCCATATACCTGCGCTCAGACCATAACCCTCCATTCCTTTCCCATCCATATAACTATCCAATTTATTTTTAAATGATAAAAACGAACCTGCCTCCACCACCTTCACTGGAAGCTCATTCCACACAGCTACCACTCTCTGAGTAAAGAAGTTCCCCCTCATGTTACCCCTAAACTTCAGTCCCTTAATTCTCAAGTCATGTCCCCTTGTTTGAATCTTCCCTACTCTCAGTGGGAAAAGCTTTTCCACGTCAACATATATCAGGACTAACAGAACGGAGAGATCCTGGGCGGCACTGTGGAGCAGCGGGTAGAGCTGCTGCCTCACCACGCCAGAGACCCGGGTCCAATCATAACTTGCACGTTCTCTCTGTGACCGTGTGGGTTTGCTCCAGGTGCTCCGGTTTCATTCCGCATCCCAAAGATGTGCAGCTTTATAGGTTAATTATCACTCTGTAAATTGCCCCCTAGTGTGTGGGGAGTGAATGAGAAAGTGGGATAACACAGAACTGGTGTGAACGGGTGATCAATGGTCGGCGTGGACTCAGTGAACCAAAGGTCTGTTTCATTTCTGCATCATTTAATCAAGCAATACTCAAGAAATGTGTCATTGCAAGGAGAGGCACTTTGACCTGATGGAGAAAAGTGCCTGGTTCGTGATTGCACGCATTACTGTCCCTGCCTGTCGATAATAACCGGAAGATGAAGATGAAGCCCAGAGACCAGTGTTAATGTGCTCTCAACAAGTTGAACACAGAAGCCATTTCCTGCAGTTATTCGGGGGGGGAGGGGAGGGGGGGGGGCAAACAGGGAGAATTGAACTTGAACATCATGAAATGCCAGATTCAGAGACAGTTTCTTCCCAGCTGTTATCACCTGTCTAACTGTTTCTTAAATGTTGGGATAGTCTCTGCCTCTTTTACCCCCTCTGGCAGCTTGTTCCATACACCCACCACCCTTAGTGTGAAAAAGTTACTCCTCAGATTTCTATTGAATCTTTTCCCCTTAAATCTGTGTCCTCTGGTCCTCGATTTACCTTCTCTGGCCAAGAGACTCTATGCTTCTAAATCACCACGATCACACACACGCACACACACATGCACACGCACACGCACACGCACACACGCACACACTTGTACCGTGGTACAGTGAAATGCTTTGTTTTACATACATCCTGGTAAAAACTAAATATCTTCACTGTACACGTGACGTGACAATAAAGTAAACTGAACTGAACGGACTGAACTGAATCATACAGCAGACCTCACCTGGGCAGTGCACAAGTGTCTCCACGTTTCTGGTGCCGAGAAAGTTACAAACGTTCACTGAACAGAGGATGTGGGAGTAGACTTTAGACTTTATAGATACAGTGTGGACACAGGGCCTTCAACCCTCAATGTCCATGCCAACTGTACATCACCCCGTACACTAGCAATATCCTATACTCTGGTAGTAGCAACTGTACATCACCCCGTACACTAGCAATATCCTACACACTGGTAGTAGCAACTGTACATCACCCCGTACACTAGCAATATCCTATACTCTGGTAGTAGCAACTGTACATCACCCCGTACACTAGCAATATCCTACACACTGGTAGTAGCAACTGTACATCACCCCGTACACTAGCAATATCCTATACTCTGGTAGTAGCAACTGTACATCACCCTGTACACTAGCAATATCCTATACTCTGGTAGTAGCAACTGTACATCACCCCGTACACTAGCAATATCCTGCACACTGGTAGAAGCAACTGTACATCACCCTGTACACTAGCAATATCCTATACACTGGGGACAATTTTTAAAATTTTACAAAAGTCAATTAACGGAGGAACACACACACACACACACACACACACACACACACACACACACACACACACACACACACACACACACACACACACACACACACACACACACACATACAGACACACACACACACATACACACACACACACACACATACACACACACACACACACACACACACACACACACACACACACACACACACACACACACACACACACATACAGACACAGACACACACACACACATACACACACACACACATACACACACATACACACAAACACAAATACACACAGTAATGCTGCACATAATACACACATACGCAAAGAGATTCAATTATGCCGCATTTGGCAATATTTATACATTTTTAAGACATAACTATTTAGTTTGTAGACTGCACACTAGAGAATGTTTGGATTGAACCCGTGTCTGTGGCGCAGTAAGGCAGTAGCTCTACCGCTGCGCCACCGTGCCGTGTCGTTGCGTTCCATGTGCCTGTATTAAGACTTTGTTTCGGCTGTTGTATTGGGCCATGTTCAAGTCAAACTCAAGAACAATAGATAGAGCAAAGGGGAGGATACAGAATGCTGAGTATAGTTCACCACGGTGATGCAGCGGTAGAAACCCAGGTTCTATCCTGACTACGGGTGCTGTCTGTATGGAGTTTACACGTTCTCCCTGAGACCGCATGGATTTTCTCCAGGTGCTCCGGTTTCCTCCCACACCCCAAAGACGTGCCGGTTTGTAAGTTAATTGGCTTTGGTAATGATTGTAAAATGTCACTACTGTGTGTAGGATGTGTTAATGTGTGGGTTGATCGCTGGGCGGCACAGACTCGGGACTCAGTGGGCCGAAGGGCCTGTTTCCACACAATATCTCTAAAATAAACTAAACTAAGTAATGTTTTTCTTTGAACATCCCACTCCCTCTCAGATGGGGAGGTTGTGGGGGTCAGCAGGTGAGAGAGATAGGGAGGGGAGGGTGAAGAAATGGAAGTGGAGAGAGAGAGAAGGGAAGAGAGGGAATGAGAGTATGTGAGTAAGGCAGCGAGAGTTGCGGGAGGAGACAGTGAGGGAGAGAGAGAAAGAGAAGGAGGGAGATTTAAAGGGGTGTATTTGTATAGGGGCTGAAATCTCCTTTTCCTGCTGCCCATTGGTCTCATAATTTCAGCAAACTGTGTGTAGAAACTAGCGACCGGTCTCAGCAACAGTACCGCAGCAGACCAGGGGAGGGCGACACAGGCTCTGCTCACAACACTGGCAGAGGCAGGTTGTAGATGGAGATAAGGGGGCAGAGAGGGAGAGGTGAGAGGGAGTGAGAGAGGTGTGGGAGAGGAGGGAGGTAGAGGTGAGAGAGAGAGAGAGAGAGAGGTGAGGGAGGGAGAGGTGACAGCTCAGACGCGAGAAGGTTAGAGTGGGTCTCAAACCAACAACCCCCTTGTCTCAGTCTGGGAGTCGGAGGGGCTGGCAGGTGGACAGAGGGCCGAACGGCCTGTAGACTGGAGCTGCCAACAGGGTTTGTGCTTCCATGACGGGGAGAGGTCCCTCTGTGACGGCAGAAACCACAGATCAACAGGCCATTGTCATCTGTGCCCTAAGTGAAAATGAGTTACCAACAACGAGACTCAACAAGATGACTTCAGTTGCAGTTTAGTTCATTTTTCATGTGTACTGTGGTACAGGGAAAAGCTTTTGTTACATGCTAACCTGTCAACAGAAAGGCAATTCATGATTTCACTGGTACGACTTGTGTGGGGGGATGGATGGAGAGATGGGGATGAAAGGTTTACTTTTAGTTAGAGGAATGAAAATTCTACCACTGTGTTGTAAGCTGCCCAAGCGCATACAGACAGCACCCAGAGTCAGGATCAAACCCGCCTCTCTGGCACTGAGGCAGCAACTCAACCGCTGTGCCACCGTGCCACCCTCCCAGGGCTCTGTGTGTGCGCGTGTGTGTGTGTGTGTGTGTGTGTGAGAGTGTGTGTGTGCGTGTGAGAGTGTGTGCGTGCATGCGTGAGTGTGTGCGAGTGTGAGAGTGTGTGTGTACGCTCATTTGAGTGTGCGTGCACATGTGTGTATGTGATTGAGTGCGAGTGTGCATGTGTGTGAGTGTGTGTGTGTGTGTGTGTGTGTGCGTGCATGCGTGAGTGTGTGCACGCATATGTGTCTGAGTGAGTGCGAGTGTGCATGTGTGTGTACGCTCATTTGAGTGTGCGTGCACATGTGTGTATGTGAGTGAATGCGAGTGTGCATATGTGTGAGTGTGTGCACGGACATATGCGTGTATGCATAAGCGTGTGATTGTATGTGCATGTGTTTGAGTTTGAGTGCATGTGTTCCCGTGTGTGTGTGTGCGCGTGTGTGAGTAATTTATTGCAAGTGTGCACACGTGCTTGTTTGAGTGTGCACGAGTGTGTGCGCGAGTGTGCAGGCATTTGTTTGCGTGTGCGTGCGAGTGTGTGTCTGTGTTTTCTCCCCCCCCCCCCTCCCGAACAGCACAAACAGCCTCTCGTTGGAGATGGGGACCAACAACCTCAAGCACAAAGACAGAGTGTCCAAGATACAGGGCCACCCGGGCTTCAACACCACCACCTTCCATGACTTGTTATTGAGGGAGTGCAGTGTAGGTTCACAAGGTTCATTCCCGAGATGGCGGGACTGGCATATGCTGAGAGAATGGAGCGGTTGGGCTTGTATAATCTGGAATTTAGAAGGATGAGAGGTGTTCGTATTGAAACATATAAGATTATTAAGGGTTTGGACGCATTAGAGGAAGGAAACGTGCTCCCGTTGTTGGGAGAGTCCGGAACCAGGGTCCACAGTTTAAGAATAAGGGGTAAGCCATTTAGAACGGAGATGAGGAAACACTTTTTCAGTTGTGAGTCTGTGGAATTATCTGCCTCGTTCTGGAGGCCGGTTCTCTGGATACTTTCAAGAGAGAGCTAGGTAGGGCTCTTAAAGATAGCGGAGTCAGGGGATATGGGCTGAAGGCAGGAACGGGGTACTGATTGTGGATGATCAGCCATGATCACATTGAATGGCGCAGCTGGCTCGAAGGGCCGAATGGCCTACTCCTGCACCTATTGTCTATTGATTCCAGATCAAGTCACGCATCAGGTTCAGCGCCAACCTGGAGACCGTGTTGACGCCTCTGGCAGAGACGGACGATCACTCCTGGATACCTGCTACATCATCGGCTGGTGGGTGACCAAAAACGGTGATTATCCAGGTCCATAGTGCAGCCGTCAGGGGAATGTCCCAGTGTCACAGAGGCACACATTGCTGCCCAGAGTGGGGACTATCACAACGTTTAAGAAACAGTTTGACAAGTACATGGATAGGATGGGGTTGGTGGCATATGGCCCAAACACGGGCAGTAGCTGGGACATGTTGGTCGATATGGGCAAGTTGGGCCGAAGGGCCTGTTTACATGCTGTATCATTCTATCACTCTTTTGGCTGTATGACTCTCATTTAGTGCCTGGGATCACATACAGGGCTCCTGGGGGTATATATATAGAATAACAGATCCCTGTAGAGTAGGTCACAGCCTGGGATCTCATCCAAGGGTCTGGGAGAGGGGGTCTGAGGTGTTTGTATATATAATTCCAGTTCCATGAGTGGGGGTTATAGGCTTGTAACTAATGCAAGAGTTCGGGGATTTATATATTTATATATACCAGACTAAGTGGGACCCGTTGGGTTCCTGTCACATGGGAGGCCTGGTCCCCCAACGCAATATTCCACCACTTACCCATAGCCCCCAACTGCGCAGGCGCGAATCATTTCGCCTCATCCCCAACACTCTCTCCCCATCCTCTTTGCCCTCCCTCTTGTTTCCCCTCTCTTCCCCCCCCTCGCCAACCCCTCCCTCGCCTCTCCCTCCTTCTCCTTTCCCCTACCCTCAGTCACTCCCTCCCCCCATAACTCCTACCCCCCTCATTCTCATAATCCCCCACTTCCCCACTCCTTACTTCCCCCCTACCCCCACCCCCCACTATCCCTCCTCACCTCCCTTTTCTTTCACCTCTCCTCCAACCCCCCACACCCCAATCCCTCTCTCACCTCTCCTTTCCCATACCCTCGAGACATTCCCTCCCTAGAGAGGGAGGGGGTAGAGAGGGAGAGGGAGAGGGTGAGGGGGGCATAGAGGGAGGGGGTAGAGAGGGTGAGGGAGAGGGTGAGGGGGGCATAGAGGGAGGGGGGTAGAGAGGGAGAGGGTGAGGGGGGCATAGAGGGAGGGGGTAGAGAGGGAGAGGGTGAGGGGGGCATAGAGGGAGGGGGTAGAGAGGGAGAGGGTGAGGGGGCATAGAGGGAGGGGGTAGAGAGGGAGAGGGGGGCATAGAGGGAGGGGGGTAGAGAGGGAGAGGGTGAGGGGGGCATAGAGGGAGGGGGTAGAGAGGGTGAGGGGGGCATAGAGGGAGGGGGTAGAGAGGGAGAGGGTGAGGGGGGCATAGAGGGAGGGGGTAGAGAGGGAGAGGGGGGCATAGAGGGAGGGGGGAGAGAAGGGGAGGGGGGCATAGAGGGAGGGGGTAGAGAGTGAGGGGGGCATAGAGGGAGGGGGTAGAGAGGGAGGGAGAGGGTGAGGGGGGCATAGAGGGAGGGGGTAGAGGGGTGAGGGGGTAGAGGGAGGGGATAGAGGGAGGGGGGTAGAGAGGGTGAGGGGGCATAGAGGGAGGGGGGTAGAGAGGGTGAGGGGGGCATAGAGGGAGGGGGGTAGAGAGGGAGAGGGTGAGGGGGACATAGAGGGACGGGGCAGAGAAGGGGGTAGAGAGGAAGGGACAGGGGGGGTAGAGGGGGTTAGAGAGGAAGGGGAGGAGGTAGAGAGGGAGGGAGCAGAGAGGGAAGGGTTAGTGAGGGATGGGGATGGAAGAGAGGAAGGTGGTAGAGAGGGGAAGAGAGGGGGGAGGAGGTAGACAGGGATGGTGAAGGGGTAGAGAGGCAGTTGGCAGGGGGGAGGGTGCGGGGTGTGAATAACCATGGGAGGACAGTGTGAATAACCTGGGGGGGGGGTGTGAATAACCCGGGTGGGTGGGAGTGTAGATAAACCAGGGGGGAGTGTAAATAAGCAGGTGTAAATAAACGGGGGGGGGGGCGGTAGTGTAAATAAACTGTGGGGGGGGGGGGGTGTGAATAACCCGGGGGGGAGGGGTCATGGGGGTGACTTCACTCAAAGCGTGTGGAAGATTATGTGTGGAGATGGGCTGCGAGCCGAGCTATTGTGACGTCATCAGTGCAAACTAGTCGTTTTAAATTTAAAGTCTTTTGACGTTTTTAAACTTTAATCAGTAATAAGTCGAGGAATAAAGCATAAAATGGTCAGTTTAGGTGATCGGCCTCGATGGGAAAAATGTCGACCTGTATATGTAAAATGTTATTGTTACCGCGTAGTGTTTTTGTGAAGACATATCCACACACACACATATACACACGTACAAGATCAGAGTTTTAATATATGACTAGACTAAGTGGGACCCGTTGGGTCTCATGTTCACATGCGAGGGCTGGTCCCCCGAAGCAAAATTCCACCTCTCCACCAATTCCAATATTGGTGGCCTGTGGGGGGGGGGGGGGCTTTCTGGAGCGCTAGTATGGGTGTTGTTGGCTGCAGGGACTACTGGTCTCCAGACGGCTAGCATGGACATTGTGGGCCAAATGGATTCTTGTGGTGGCAGCTCAGTCCCTCAAGCCTGGTGGGCTGGCAGTTGACTCACGGCTATTCCTTGAAATTCCATTTCAAAGAGAGTGCAAGGCCACCAATTTCAAATCCATTTTCCTACCATTTCAAGCAGGGTGCAAGGCCACAAAATTCAAGTGCAGTTTCATCCCACTTCAAGCAGGGTGCAAGGCCACCAAATTCAGGTTCAGTTTCCTACCACTTCAAGCAGGGTGCAAGGCCACCATATTCAGGTTCAGTTTCCTACCACTTCAAGCAGGGTGCAAGGCCACCGAATTCAAGTGCAGTTTCCAACCTCTTCAGGCAGGGTGCAAGGCCACCAAATTCAAGTGCAGTTTCATACCACTTCAAGCAGGGTGCAACGACACCACATTCAAATGCAGTTTCATACCATCTCATGCAGGGTGCAAGGCCACCGCATTCAAATGCAGTTTCATACTATTTCAAGCAGGGTGAAACCACCATAAAAACCACCATAAAACCACACAAAACACCACACTCACAGTTCAGTAGACATTCAGTGTGTTCAGTTGATTCACAGCTCAGACAGAGTCATGACCTCTCCCTCCCCCATCATGCAGAGACTGAGCCACACCCACACTTCCGGGTTTTATAATACCTCCTCCTCCCACCGGAAAAGTTGTGGCCTTCATGCGTGATTGAGATTCGCAACATTTTTTAAACACTAATAACACTTTTGTTTTTCATTGATGGGAAGAATCCTCTGCACCTCATGAGCGGAGGGGGACTGAGTAAGATGGCCAAAAATCACAGCCGTAAGTGGTAGCATTTCATCTAAAATCAATATAGTGCAAACAGGAAGTTGTCAAGTTTAGACAAACAACCATTTGCAGGCAGTGCCTTTTCATTTCAACCCAAACCCCCCAAACAACCATTTGCAGGCAATGCCTTTTCACTTCAACCCCATCCTCCCAAACAACCATTTGCAGGCAGTGCATTTTTACTTCAAACCAACCATATTTTCATTTTCAAGCCACATTACTCATAGTTGAGTAGACATGTGTTCAGTGTTATTCAGAGCTCAGAGAGACAGAGAAATATAGAAACATAGAAAATAGGTGCAGGAGTAGGCCATTCGGCCCTTCGAGCCTGCACCGCCATTCAATATGATCATTACTGATCATCCAACTCAGTATCCTGTACCTGCCTTCTCTCCATACCCCCGATCCCTTTAGCCACAAGGGCCACATCTAACTCCCTCTTACAATCTTCCTGCATCTACCCTGTCCAACCCCTTAAGAATTTTGTAAGTTTCTATAAGATCCCCCCTCAGTCTTCTAAATTCTAGCAAGTACAAGCTGAGTCTATCCAGTCTTTCTTCATATGAGAGTCCTGACATCCCAGGAATCAGTCTGGTGAACCTTCTCTGTATTCCCTCTATGGCAAGAATGTCTTTCCTCAGATTAGGAGACCAAAACTGTATGTAATACTCCAGGTGAGGTCTCACCAAGACCCTGTACAACTGCAGTAGAACCTCCCTGCTCCTATACTCAAATCCTTTTGCTATGAATGCTAACATACCATTCGCTTTCTTCACTGCCTGCTGCACCTGCATGCCTACTTTCAATGACTGGTGTACCATGACACCCAGGTCTCGTTGCATCTCCCCTTTTCCTAATCGGCCACCATTCAGATAATAGTCTACTTTCCTGTTTTTGCCACCAAAGTGGATAACCTCACATTTATCCACAATATACTGCATCTGCCATGCATTTTTCCACTCACCCAGCCTATCCAAGTCACCTTGCAGCCTCCTAACATCCTCCTCACAGCTAACACTGCCCCCCAGCTTCGTGTCATCCGCAAACTTGGAGATGTTGCATTCAATTCCCTTGTCCAAATCATTAATATATATTAGAAACATAGAAACATAGAAAATAGGTGCAGGAGTATGCCATTCGGCCCTTCGAGCCTGCACCGCCATTCAATATGATCATGGCTGATCATCCAACTCAGTATCCTGTACCTGCCTTCTCTCCATACCCCCTGATCCCTTTAGCCACAAGGGCCACATCTAACTCCCTCTTAAATATAGCCAATGAACTGGCCTCAATTACCTTCTGTGGCAGAGAATTCCAGAGATTCACCACTCTCTGTGTGAAAAATGTTTTCCTCATCTCGGTCCTAAAAGATTTCCCCCTTATCCTTAAACTGTGACCCCTTGTTCTGGACTTCCCCAACATCGGGAACAATCTTCCTGCATCTAGCCTGTCCATCCCCTTAAGAATTTTGTAAGTTTCTATAAGATCCCCCCTCAATCTTCTAAATTCTAGCGAGTATTGTAAATAGCTGGGGTCCCAGCACTGAGCCTTGCGGTACCCTACTAGTCACTGCCTGCCATTGTGAATAGGACCCGTTTACTCCTACTCTTTGCTTCCTGTCTGCCAGCCAGTTCTCTATCCACATCAATACCGAACCCCCAATACCATGTGCTTTAAGTTTGTATACTAATCTCTTATGTGGGACCTTGTCGAAAGCCTTCTGAAAGTCCAGATATAACACATCCACTGGTTCTCCCTTATCCACTCTACTAGTTACATCCTCGAAAAATTCTATAAGATTCGTCAGACATGATTTACCTTTCATAAATCCATGCTGACTTTGTCCAATGATTTCACCACTTTCCAAATGTGTTGCTATCCCATCCTTAATAACTGACTCTACCAGTTTCCCCACTACCGATGTTAGATTAACTGGTCTGAAATTCCCCGTTTTCTCGCTCCCTCCCTTTTAAAAAAGTGGGGTTACATTAGCTACCCTCCAATCCTCAGGAACTACTCCAGAATCTAAAGAGTTTTGAAAAATTATCACTAATGCATCCACTATTTCTGCAGCTACTTCCTTAAGTACTCTGGGATGCAGCCTATCTGGCCATGGGGATTTATCGGCCTTTAATCCATTTAATTTACCTAACACCACATCCCGGCTAACCTGGATTTCACTCAGTTCCTCCATCTCATTTGACCCCCGGTCCCCTGCTATTTCCGGCAGATTATTTATGTCTTCCTTAGTGAAGACAGAACCAAAGTAGTTATTCAATTGGTCTGCCATGTCTTTGTTCCCCATGATCAATTCACCTGTTTCTGACTGCAAGGGACCTACCCTCTGGCTTCCTCCATCTTGCAGAGATTGAGTGAGGCACACCACTTCCTGGTTTTATAGTCCCTCCCCCTCCGTGCAGCAGGGGCAGCAGAGAGAATGGCAAATTATTTTTAAACATTAATATCTCTCTGATTTTTCATCGATGGGGAAAATCCTCTGGTCCATGAAGGCGGAGGGGGGCTCTGAGTGAGGTGTCCCAAAATGACGGCCGTAGGTGGCGGCGTTCTCTCGGAAATCACACCACAGCGAGCCAAAAGTGGTCAAGACCAGACTTTTAGTAATATAGATATATCTATCTACATACCTATACAACTCTCATCTTGTGTGTGTGTTATATTTGTATCTCCTTCAAAACCCGTACCGCTGAGATTTTTACATATTCTAACTCACAATTTTACCGACCTCGCTATAATCAAGTTCACAAGATTTCATCCTATATTTCATGTTATTCTCAATTAAAGCTTTAAAAATGCTAACTTTAACAAGATTTTGATTGTTAAAATCCTTCCTCCCAGCTTCCAACACACTTTGATACAAAGTTGCAAGACAGGAACACTGAACTTTTCACCTCAATGGAATATTTCAACAGGAGGGGGAGGGCCAATTGGAACTGCTGCAGCAGGCAGGGGAAGTGCAATTGGAATTTTTGCTGAGGGAGGCAGGGAAGTGCTGGAATCTTACGTTCAGGAATGGGTTCAGTTGCATTGGGGGAAGGGTGAGTGGTGGAATATTGCGTTGGTGGAGCACACTGTTGGGGGAATGGGTCTGCACTTGGTCGAGTATATATTTATATATAAGCAAGTTGCTAGAGGAGGCCGGGGGCTATCCCAACATTTAATAATCAGTTGGACAGGTACATGGATAGGACCATCTACACTAGTTCTACCTGTCTGCATTTGATCCATATCCCTCCCAAAATGTACTGTGTTACACCCACATACCCTTGTCTGCCCGCATAAACATGTTCACACACACACTCACACCCTTGTTCCCCCTGATTGGTGGTGCAGCTAGAGAGTTGCTACCTCACAGCACCAGAGACCCGGGTTCAATCCTGACCTGGGGTGCTGTTTTTACAGAGTTTGCACGCTGTCTCCGTGACCCCTGTGGGCATTTTGCCGGGTGCTCCGGTTTCATCCCACACTCAGAAGATGTGCAGGTTTTGTTGGTTGAATGACTTTGATAAAGATTTTAACCCTGATGTGTGTAAGATAGTGCTAGTGTACGGGGAGATCGCTTGTCGGCGTGGTCTCAATGGGCTGAAGGACCCGTTTCCTCGCTGTGTCTCTGTCTCATGTCCGCAGAGATACGATCGTCAATGCTACAGGAGGTGGAGGTGAAGGTAATTGACTGGCAACGTTGCTGGAAGTGGATGCCAGCAATCACTGGGTAAATGCTGTGCCGGCTTCAAGGAAGTAGGGGGTGATACCTGCCAGCTAACGGAGAGGGGAGAGGAGGTCTCGGGGTGGGTGGAGTGGTGTAAGGGAGAGCAGAGAGCCCCTTGTCAACCCTACACCAAATGACACCAAGGTGCGTGGTGTGTTTAGTTGAGTTAAGTCAATTTAAGTTTAGTTCAGTTCAGTTCAGTTCAGTTTAGTTCGACACGAAATGTCACCCATTCCTTCTCTCTCGAGATGCTGCCTGTCCTGCTGGGTTACTTCAGCATACTCCAGTCTATCTTCAGTTTAGTTTAGTTTTGTATAGAATTCAGGTCAGTTCAGTTTAATTTAGTTCAGTTCCGTTTAGTTCAGATCAGTAGAGTTTAGTTTAATTTAGTTTAGTTCAGGTTAATTTAGTTTAGTTCAGTCTAGTTCATTTTAGTTTCATTCAGTTTAGTTTTGTTTAGTTTAGTTTAGAGATACAGCACGGAAAAAGACCCTTTGGCCCACCGAGTCTGCACCGACCAGCGATGCCCGCACACCAGCACAATCCTACACACACTAGGGGACAATTTACAATGATATCAAGCCAATACTATTCTACGAAAACATTCTATCACCACATGGATACCAATGATTTCATTAGTCATAACATACAGTTCGCTTGTTAATCTTATTCAACAACAAATGGTTAATACAAATCAAACACAAAACAAGGGAATCTTGACATTATTCTATCTCATCTTTCAAGTGGTCCAAGTCACCATCCCCATTTCCGAGCCGATCATAAGCCTCACATATACTACCACGTATCTACGCTGCTAGCGGTAGGGGGTGAGGGTGATCCACTGTAACTCCTCAGGAATGTAAACAAACTTCGTTATCAGCTGAACTACTTCATATTTACATTACCATCCACCCTACAACATATTCCCAAACAGGAGGTAAGTACATCGAATCTACTTTGCTGTTTCCCACGGATTCTCTTCTACACCTGGTCAGGACAAAGATTTCCAATTCTCTTCTCCAATACATCCTTTTGTTACCTTGTACAATTCCAATCAAAATTAAATAAAAAAGGATATTAATTTTTCTTCCACAGAGTGTGTGTGTAGATATTTGCGTGTGAGTGTGCATGCATGTGTGTGTGTGCACGTGTGTGTATGTATATATGTGCGTGTGCGAGTGTGTGTGAGTACATGTGTGTGCATGCGCGTGTGGAGTTTCCTCTGTGACCACATGGGTTCTGTCCGGGTGCTCCAGTTTCCTCCCACATCCCAAAGACGTGCGGGTTTGCAGGTTAATGGGCCCTGTGTAAATTGCCCCATCGAGCGCAGGGAGTGGGTGAGAAAGTAGGATAACATAGAACCAGTTTGTACGGGGTAGAAACATAGAAACAGATAATTGGTGCAGGAGTAGGCCATTCAGCCCTTCCAGCCAGCACCGCCATTCAATAAGATCATGCCTGATCATCTAAAATCATTACCCCGTTCCCGCTTTTCCCCAATATCCCTTGATTATTTAAGCCCTAAGACCTAAATCTGACTCTCTCTTCAAAAACACCCAGTGAATTGGCCTCCACTGCCTTCTGTGGCAGAGAATTCCACAATATCACGACTGGGTGAACAGGTTTATCTCATCTCAGTTCTAAATGGCCTACCCCAAATTCATAACTGCAACCGCTGGATCTGGACTCGTCAACATGGGGAACATTTTTCCTACATCTAGCCTGTCCAATCCATTAAGAATTTTAGGTGGTCGATTGTGATCGTTGATATCTCTAAACTAAACAAAACTGAACTATACTGAACTAAACTAGCCGCGGTCTCCGGTGAGGAAAAGTCGATCCACGACTGACTCTGGACTCTGGTCCTGTCCACGGGGGGGAAATGGAGGAGGACTGGCCAAATGTTGTGCCTTCCACCACAGTGATGAATGCTGTGGTGGATGTTTGTGTTTCATTTTTATTGTGGCTGTGTGTTCTTTATTAATGTAATGCTGCTGACAACCCAAATTCCACTGACCCTGGTTGTGTGGCAATAAATTCTATCTATCTAAACTAAACTGAACTAAATGGAACTGAACTGAAGTGAACTAAACTAAACATAGAACAATGCAGCACAGGTACAGATGCCTTGGCCCATAAAACCTGGGCTGAACATGACACCAAGTTTCAACGGGGAATCTGTAAAGTTTAAAGTGTACTCACCTCCCCATTGTTACCCCTGCGCCCACCAAGGTAGAAACTCATATTCTCCATAGATGGGCCAGGCTTGTCCTCCAATTTCACCCCCGACTGTCTCCCATCTCCGCTGGCCGCGGTGAGCGGCAGGATCTTGCCGCCTCTCCTCCTTCTCCCCCCACACGTGGCCAGAAGGGTCATGAGTTCGGAGTGGAACCTGTTGTCCATCCAACAGTAGATGAAGGGGTTCCAACTACCAGATGAAGGTGTTGCTCACGGCCACCCAGTGGAAGGCAAAGTAGAGGGTGTTGTTGAATTGGACACGTTGGCCGGTGAGCAGGACGGTGTAGACGTTGAGGGGGAACCAACAGAGGGTAAAGGCCATGATGATGAAGAACATCTTGATGATCCTCTTCTTCCCGCGGCGTTGAATGGTGGCCTCAGCTTCTGTGACGGCACCAATGGTTTCAATCACCAATAGCTTCTTGCTCACCGCGGAGGAGGCTACGGTGATCACCACGAACGGCAGGACGTAGAACAGTGTGAAGGTTGACTTGCCCATGCACCTCCTGAAGACTTCTGAACGATTTGGAAAAGCAGGGACACAAAGAATCCTGATGATCTTCTCTCTGTAAGGAAGGGACAAGCGGAAAAACTAGGTTAGAGGTTTCATGAGTTGAGGGTGTGGAGAACGGTGAGGTGGTGAATCTGTGGAATTATTTGCCACAGAAGACTGTGGAAGCCAATGGATATTTTTAAGAGAGAGATAGGTATATTCTTGATTATAGACAATAGACAATAGGTGTAGGGGGAGGCCATTTGGCCCTTCGAGCCAGCACTGCCATTCAATATGATCACGGCTGATCATCCACAATCAGTATCCCATTCATGACTTCTCCCCTTGACTCCACTATCTTTAAGAGCCCTATCTAGATCTCTCGTGAAAGCATTCAGAGAACCGGCCTCCACCGCCCTCGGAGGCAGAGAATTCCACAGACTCACAACTCTCTGTGTGAAAAAGTGTTTTCTCATCTCCGTTGTAAATGGCCCACCCCTTATTCTTAAACTGTGGCCCCTGGTTCTGGATTCCCCCAACATCGGAACATGTTTCCTCCTCTAGTGTGTCCAACCCCTTAATAATCTTATATGTTTCAATAAGATCTCCTCTCATCCTTCTAAATTCCAGAGTGTACCATCCCAGCCGCCCAATCCTCTCAGCATATGAGTGTCTCGCCATCCTGGGAATTAACCTTGTGAACCTACGCTGCACTCCCTCAATAGCAAGAATGTCCTTCCTCAAATTTGCGGACCAAAACTGCACACAATACCCAAGGTGTCATCTCACTAGGGCTCTGTACAACTGCAGAAGGACCTCTTTGCTCCTACACTCAACTCCTCGTTATAAAGGCCAACATGCCATTCGCTTTCTTCACTGCCTGCTGTACCTGCATGCTTACTTTCAGTGACTGGTGAACAAAGACCCCCAGATCCCATGGGTATTTTTAAGACAGAGATAGTTATATTCTTGATTAGTACGGGTGTCAGGTGTTAGGGGGAGAAGGCAGAAGAAAGGGGTTTAGAGGTAAGGACAGATCATAGAAACATAGAAACATAGAAAATAGGTGCAGGAGTAGGCCATTCGGCCCTTCGAGCCTGCATCGCCATTCAATATGATCATGGCTGATCATCCAACTCAGTATCCTGTACCTGCCTTCTCTCCATATCCCCTGATCCCTTTAGCCACAAGGGCCACATCTAACTCCCTCTTAAATATAGCCAATGAACTGGCCTCAACTACCTTCTGTGGCAGAGAATTCCAGAGATTCACCACTCTCTGTGTGAAAAATGTTTTCCTCATCTCGGTCCTAAAAGATTTCCCTCTTATCCTGTGACCCCTTGTTCTGGACTTCCCCAACATCGGGAACAATCTTCCTGCATCTAGCCTGTCCAACCCCTTAAGAATTTTCTAAGTTTCTATAAGATCCCCCCTCAATCTTCTAAATTCTAGCGAGTACAAACCGAGTCTATCCAATCTTTCTTCATATGAAAGTCCTGACATCCCAGGAATCAGTCTGGTGAACCTTCTCTGTACTCCCTCTATGGCAAGAATGTCTTTCCTCAGATTAGGAGAACAAAACTGTACGCAATATTCCAGGTGTGGTCTCACCAAGACCCTGTACAACTGCAGTAGAACCTCCCTGCTCCTATACTCAAATCCTTTTGCTATGAATGCTAACATACCATTCACTTTCTTTACTGCCTGCTGCACCTGCATGCCTACTTTTAATGACTGTTGTTCCATGACACCCAGGTCTCGTTGCATCTCCCCTTTTCCTAATCGGCCACCATTCAGATAATACAATCAGACATGATTGAATGGCAGAGTAGACTTGGTGAATTTAAATTCCCACAACTGCAAATTTCCCACAACCAGGGGGAGATAGAGTTGTGTATCGTCTGCGTAGCAATGGAAGGAAATGCCGTGCCTTTCAATGACTTGGCCTAAGGGGAGCATATACAGGGAGAAGAGAATGGGGGCAAGGATGGAACCTTGTGGAACCCCACAGCAGAGATTAGCTGGGGAGGAGAAAGAGTTGCCTATGTTAGTCGAGAAACTCCACCTTTGAGGTAGGAGATGAACCAGCTCAGGGCAGTGCCATCAATACCAACCCCGTACCGGAGATGGTCAATTAGGATGGTGTGGTCAACAGTGTCAAATGCTGCGCTGAGGTCAAGAAGGAGCAGGATTGCACAGTCGCCGGAGTCAACGGTGAGAAGTAGGTCATTATGCACCTTCAACAAGGCAGACTCTGTGCTGTGGGGAGCCCTGAAACCTGATTGGAAAGTTTCCAAGATAGTGTTTTGGTGAAGGTAAGGCATAAGTTGACTTAAAATTACCTTTTCAGAGGGCTTTTGAGAGGAAAGGCAGTTTATGATGACCTCTTTGATGACCTCGAAAAGATCATCCACACATTTATCTCCTCCCGCCTAGATTACTGCAACTCTCTTTACACTGGCATCAGCCAATCTTCCCTGTCCCACCTGCAACTGGTCCAAAACGCCGCAGCCAGACTCCAGACGGGCACCCGAAAAAGGGACCACATCACCCCGATCCTGGCCTCTCTCCATTGGCTCCCTGTGCGATTCCGTATACATTTCAAGACCCTCCTCTATGTTTACAAATCCCTCAATGGGCTTGCCCCCTCCTACATTAAAAGTCTTCTCACCCACCACTCCACCTCCAGGTCCCTCAGATCGGCCGACTTGGGGTTACTGAGTATCCCGCGGTCTAGGCATAAGCTTAGGGGCGACCAGGCCTTTGCGGTTGTGGAACAGCGTCCCCCTTCCCATCAGAACTGCCCCCTCCATCGACTCCTTTAAGTCAAGACTAAAAAACGTATGTATACGCCCAAGCCTTTCCTGACGTCCACTGAGCGAGGGCTATATGTATATATGTATGTAGTTTGTTTGTTTATACTATTCTTATAACAAATGTAAAGCACTGTAGCCAACCAGAGTTGTTTTTTAAATGTACTATATCAATAAATGTGACTTGACTTGCCTGTGCCTAATTCTGGAAAATGAGATTAATATGGATGGTTAGCATGAACCTGTTGGGCTGAATGGCCTGTATACACGCTATTTGACTCCGAGACCTATGTTTTGGGCCCAGAAGCTAGAGTGCTGTAGACATCAACCCACTACTCCACAAGGCCCTTTTATCACAGAAGGTGTGGGCAAATAATAACAGAAACCCTCGGCAGGTCAGGCAGCGTTTGTGGAGAGATGCACTGTGCTGAGATGAAGCAGGACCCTTCATCAGAAGCATTGAGTATATGCATAGGTTTAAGGTGAGAGGGGAATAGGTTTAAGGTGAGGGGGGAAAGATTTAATAGGAACTTGAAGGGTAACCTTTTTTTACACTAATGGAAGTGGGTGTATGGAATGAGGTGCCTGAGGGGATAGTTGAGGCAGGATCTATTACAAGGTTTAAGTAACATTTAGACAGTTACATGGATAGGACAGGTTTAGAGGGATATGGAACAAACGCAGGCAGGTGGGACTAGTGTAGATAGGACATGTTGGTCGGGGCAAATTAGGCCGAAGGGTCTGCTTCCACGCTGTAGTTAATTTAATGTGGTTTAGAGATACAGTGCCGAAACGGGCTCTTCGGCCCACCGACTCCACGCCGACCAGCGATCACCCCATACACTAACACCATCCTACGCACTCGGGACAATTTACAATTTTTACCGAAGCCAATGAATCTATAAACTTGTACGTCTTTGCAGTGTGGGAGAAAACCGGAGCACCAGTGGGAAACCCCACATGGTCACGGGCAGAACGCACAAACTCCGTACAGACAGCACCCGTAGTCAGGATCAAATCCCGGGTCTCTGGCGCTGTGAGGCAGCAACTCTACCGCTGTGCCACCGTGCTGTATGACTCTACGTAGAATCTGATCGTGATGTTGCATCTTTATACAACTTTGGATAATCTGCTTATTGAGTATTGTGTGCAGTTCTGGTCACCCCATTACAGGGAGGATGTGGAGGCTTTGGTGAGGATGCAGAAGAGGTTTACCAGAATGATACCTGGATTAAAGTGAATTAGCTGTAAAGGGACGTTGGACAGACTTGGATTGTTTTCTCTGGAACACGTGAGGCTGAGTGGAAGCCTGATAGAAATATATTAAACCGTGAGAGGCATAGATTGGGTAACTTTTTTACAAATCTTTTTTCCAAGGTGGGAAATGTTCTATAATAATACAAAGCGGGAGGTTGTGAGTGTTTGACAGCTGGCACGGACTCTGTGAGCCGAAGGGTCTGTTTACTACTTCTGGGTTGCCTGAAGCAGTTCAGTTCAGTTTGCTTTATTGTCACGTGCATCAAGGTACAGTGGAAAGCCTTTGTTGCATGCTAATCAGTCAGCAGAAAGACAACACATGATTACAAACAAGCCATTTACAATGTATAGATACAAGATGAGGGAATAACGTTTAGTGCAAGGTAAAGCCAGCAAAGACTGATCAAGGATAGTCCGATGTCTCTGTCTGAGCTTCTACTCAAGCTCAGGCAGACACTTTGAGATGGGCGATAAACCAGAGAGGCTACTGGCCAGACACTTAAAAGGGGAACAGGCGAGTCGTGCAATCCATAAAATCAAATCTAAAGCAGGTGATTTGCTTACCAATCCTAAAGAAATAAACAATCGCTTCAAAGTATTTTATTCAGAATTATATACTGCTAAAACCCGGGCCGATAATGCAGATTTTGCAGGTTTCTTTAACTCCCTCAATTTGCCAAAACTAGATGAATCAGCCAGGCTAGAACTGGATTCAAATTTCTTCGAAAGCGAGCTAGTTGAGGCTATTAAATCTTTTCATAGAAACATAGAAATTAGGTGCAGGAGTAGGCCATTCGGCCCTTCGAGCCTGCACCGCCATTCAATATGATCATGGCTGATCATCCAACTCAGTATCCCGTACCTGCCTTCTCTCCATACCCTCTGATCCCCTTAGCCACAAGGGCCACATCTAACTCCCTCTTAAATATAGCCAATGAACTGGCCTCGACTACCCTCTGTGGCAGGGAGTTCCAGAGATTCACCACTCTCTGTGTGAAAAAAGTTCTTCTCATCTCGGTTTTAAAGGATTTCCCCCTTATCCTTAAGCTGTGACCCCTTGTCCTGGACTTCCCCAACATCGGGAGCAATCTTCCTGCATCTAGCCTGTCCAACCCCTTAAGAATTTTGTAAGTTTCTATAAGATCCCCTCTCAATCTCCTAAATTCTAGAGAGTATAAACCAAGTCTATCCAGTCTTTCTTCATAAGACAGTCCTGACATCCCAGGAATCAGTCTGGTGAACCTTCTCTGCACTCCCTCTATGGCAATAAAGTCCTTCCTCAGAATTGGAGACCAAAACTGTACGCAATACTCCAGGTGTGGTCTCACCAAGACCCTGTACAACTGCAGTAGAACCTCCCTGCTCCTGTACTCAAATCCTTTTGCTATGAAAGCTAACATACCATTCGCTTTCTTCACTGCCTGCTGCACCTGCATGCCCACTTTCAATGACTGGTGTACCATAACACCCAGGTCTCGCTGCATCTCCCCTTTTCCTAGTCGGTCACCATTTAGATAATAGTCTGCTTTCCTGTTTTTGCCACCAAAATGGATAACCTCACATTTATCCACATTATACTGCATCTGCCAAACATTTGCCCACTCACCCAGCCTATCCAAGTCACCTTGCAGTCTCCTAGCATCCTCCTCACAGCTAACACTGCCCCCCAGCTTAGTGTCATCCGCAAACTTGGAGATATTGCCTTCAATTCCCTCATCCAGATCATTAATATATATTGTAAATAGCTGGGGTCCCAGCACTGAGCCTTGCGGTACCCCACTAGTCACTGCCTGCCATTGTGAAAAGGACCCGTTTACTCCTACTCTTTGCTTCCTGTTTGCCAGCCAGTTCTCTATCCACATCAATACTGAACCCTCAATGCCGTGTGCTTTAAGTTTGTAAACTAATCTCTTATGTGGGACCTTGTCGAAAGCCTTCTGGAAGTCCAGATACACCACATCCACTGGTTCTCCCCTATCCACGCTACTAGTTACATCCTCGAAAAATTGCTACCCGCCAATCCTCAGGAACTACTCCAGAATCTAAAGAGTTTTGAAAGATTATTACTAATGCATCCACTATTTCTGTGCATCCATTCAATTTACCCAACACCACTTCCCGGCTAACCTGGATTTCACTCAATTCCTCCAAATCCTTTGACCCGCGGTCCCCTGCTATTTCCGGCAGATTATTTATGTCTTCCTTAGTGAAGACGGAACCAAAGTAGTTATTCAATTGGTCCGCCATATCCTTGTTCCCCATGATCAACTCACCTGTTTCTGACTGCAAGGGACCTACATTTGTTTTAACTAATCTCTTTCTTTTCACATATCTATAAAAACTTTTGCAGTCAGTTTTTATGTTCCCTGCCAGTTTTCTTTCATAATCTATTTTTCCTTTCCTAATTAAGCCCTTTGTCCTCCTCTGCTGGTCTCTGAATTTCTCCCAGTCCTCCGGTATGCTGCTTTTTCCGGCTAATTTGTACGCATCATCCTTCGCTTTGATACTATCCCTGATTTCCCTTGTTATCCACGGATGCACTACCTTCCCTGATTTATTCTTTTGCCAAACTGGGATGAACAATTTTTGTAGTTCATCCATGCAGTCTTTAAATGTCTTCCATTGCATATCCACCGTCAACCCTTTTAGAATTAATTGCCAGTCAATCTTGGCCAATTCACGTCTCATACCCTCAAAGTTACCTTTCTTTAAGTTCAGAACCATTGTTTCTGAATTAACAATGTCACTCTCCATCCTAATGAAGAACTCAACCATATTATGGTCACTCTTGCCCAAGGGGGCACGTACAACAAGACTGCTAACTAACCCTTCCTCATTACTCAATACCCAGTCTAAAATAGCCTGCTCTCTCGTTGGTTCCTCTACATGTTGATTTAGATAACTATCCCGCATACATTCCAAAAAATCCTCTTCCTCAGCACCCCTGCCAATTTGATTCACCCAATCTATATGTAGATTGAAGTCACCCATTATAACGGTTTTGCCTTTGTCGCACGCATTTCTAATTTCCTGTTTGATACCATCTCCAACTTCACTACTACTGTTAGGTGGCCTGTACACAACACCCACCAGCGTTTTCTGCCCCTTAGTGTTTCGCAGCTCTACCCATACCGATTCCACATCCTGCAAACTAATGTCCTTCCTTTCCATTGCGTTAATCTCCTCTCTAATCAGCAACGCTACCCCACCTCCTTTTCCTTTCTCTCTATCCCTCCTGAATATTGAATATCCCTGGATGTTCAGCTCCCAGCCTTGGTCACCCTGGAGCCATGTCTCCGTGATCCCAACTATATCATAGTCATTAATAGCTATCTGCACATTCAACTCATCCACCTTATTACGAATGCTCCTTGCATTGAGACACAAAGCCTTCAGGCTTGTTTTTACAACACTCTTACCCCTTATACAATTTTGTTGAAAAGTGGCCCTTTTTGATTTTTGCCCTGGATGTTCCGGCCTGCCACTTTTACTTTTCACCTTGCTACCTATTGCTTCTACCCTCATTTTACACCCCTCTGTCTCTACGCTCACACATTTAAGAAACCCTTTCCCTTTAACTCCATCCTCCACTAGCCCATTCGAAACCCCACCCCCCTTATTCAGTTTAAAACCACCCGTGTAGCAGTGGCAAACCTGCCTGCCAGAATGCTGGTCCCACACCTGTTAAGATGCAATCCGTCCTTTTCCCTCCAGTAATGCGGCTGGCCTGGATGGATTTGGTTGTGAATTCTACAAGGCATTTCATAAGTCGCTACCCCACTCCTAATTAGGATGATCAATGATTCGATTAATAATAACAGGTTTCCAAAGTCCCTGTATGAGGCAAATATATGTATCCTGTTAAAAAAAGACAAGTATAAAACTGAACCTGGCAGCTATAGGACGACAGATGGCACAATGGGCTAAGTGTTCGGCTGGCGACCGGAAGGTAGCCGGTTCGAATCCCGCTTGGAGTGCATACTGTCGTTGTGTCCTTGGGCAAGACACTTCACCCACCTTTGCCTGTGTGTGAATGTGTGTGAGTGATTGGTGGTGGTCGGAGGGGCCGTAGGCGCAGAATGGCAGCCACGCTTCCGTCAGTCTGCCCCAGGGCAGCTGTGGCTACAGAAGTAGCTCACCACCACCGAGTATGACTGAGGAGTGAATGAATAATGCGATGTAAAGTGCCTTGAGTATTAGAAAGGCGCTATATAAATCCCATCCATTATTATATTATTATTATAGGCCTTTTGCTCTCCTCAACCTTGATCAAAAGGCTATCACAAAAATAATAGCTAATAGTCTGGGGAAGCATATTTCATCAATTATATACCCTGACCAAACAGGGATTTTCGTTTTGTAATGTGCGTCGACTCCTGAATAATCTACATAGCTCCACCAAGAGGGGGGATTCCAGAGCGGCCATCTTATCCTTATACGCCGAAAAAGCGTTCGACCAGATAGAGTGGCCCGATATGTTAGAGGTAATTAAAAGATTTGGGTTAGGGGATCCCTTTATTGCGTGGGTCAAAATGGTGTATCTTTGTCCGACATCATCCATCCTCACTAATAATGATAAATCCGGACCTTTTGACTTACAACGTGGGGTCAGACAGCGAGATCCTCTGTCCCCCTTACTCTTTGATATTGCTCTGGAGCCACTCGCAATAGGTATCAGGAGTCACCCAAACATCAGGGGTATTAAGGTGGGGAACGTGGAAAGTCGTGTGGGGCTTTATGCCGATGACACATTACTATATCTCCCTTATCCAGAAGCCTCTGTTCCTCCCTTGTTAGATTTTATTAAATCATTTGGCAAGCTTTCTGGATACACAGTCAACTGGAGTAAGAGCAAGGTTATGCCTTTATCACACAGTATAGATTCAGATGTCCTTGAGGCTCTACCATTTAAGATAGTATATGACCATTTTACATATCTAGGACTCAAAATACCCCTAAACCACAAACTTATATTCAAACTCAACTACGCTGATATGATTACAAAGTTAAAACTGAACATAGAGAAGTGGAGGATTTTACCCTTGTCTATAGTGGGGCGTATTAATGCTATCAAAATGGTGTCTTCCTAGATTTTTATATTTATTCCAAAATCTTCCAATTTTTCTTACTTCATCATTCTTTAAAAAAGTGGACTCCATTATCCGTTCATTCATTTGGGGCTATAAAGCCCACCGTATATCAAAGGCACATCTTCAAAAGCCAAACAATGAGGGAGGCATGGGCCTTCCTACATTTAGGCACTACTGTTGGGCAGCCAATGCTAGAGCTCTGATTTACTGGCAATGGGGATTCCCAGATGAAACTTTGAATAATAATAATAATGCCCCCTCATGGCTAAACATTGAAAGCACAGTAGTTAAACATTCCTCCCTCTGTACTTTGCTTTTTTCCAAAACAGAACCCCCACACAAGTTGGTTGGTGAGAATTTTATTTTAAGAAATTCTATTTGAATTTTAAATCAGATAAGAAGTTTCAGTACATTGTCAAATGTCTCTATTTACACCCCCATATGTCACAACCACTCCTTTTTGCCATCACAGACAGATGGGGTGTTTGCTGTCTGGAGGGACAAGGGCCTTGCGACCCTCAGAGATTTATATATAGTTTGCTTCGTTTAATCAGCTGAAATCAAATTTTAACCTTTCCAACTCTCATTTTTTTCGCTATCTCCAAATTAGGCACAACGTACAAATTCCAAATTTTCAAACCATGCCTCACAGTTGCCCACTCTATGAGCTCCTGCAGCTTCCTCTGGACTCCAAACATCTAATATCTCACTTTGTGCGTCTATTCACCACCTCTGTATCCACTACCCATCTGAAAGAAGCCTGCTCTACTGAGCTGAATTTCCAGGTGTCTGACGACATTTGGAATGAAGGTTTGACCAGAATCCAAACTTGTTCGATCAATGTCAGGTATAAACTGATCCAGTTTAAAGTCATCCATAGACTCCATTACTCAAAGACCAAATTACATTGAATCTACCCAGCTATTTCTCCATTATGTGACAGATGCAAAGGTGCAGATGCTTCTTTAACACACATTTTCTGGCTCAGTCCTCATATACAAAGATACTGGTCTGAAATATTTAAGTGGTTCTCTGGGGTCTATGGAAAAGATATTCCCACCTGATCCAGAACTGGCACTTTTTGGACGCTCAGAGACTGCTTTGTATTTCACTTCTGAAGAACAACAAGCACTGATGCTTGGTATGGTGGCAGCCAAGAAAATGATCCTAACAGACTGGAAATCATCCACACCCCTCTGCTTCGAAAAATGGCTCAATCAGATTCAGATTCAAATTCAATCTTTATTGTCATTGTGCAGTGTACAGTACAGAGACAACGAAATGCAGTTAGCATCTCACCCAGAACAGCGAACATAGAATAATGAGCAGTAAAATATATATCTTTACAAACAGAGTTAAGTAGTGTAACAGCCGCAGGGAAGAAGCTGTTCCTGAACCTGCTGGTCCGGCAACGGAGAGACCTGTAGCGCCTCCCAGATGGGAGGAGGGTAAACAGACTGTGGCTGGGGTGAGAGCAGTCCTTGGCGATGCTGAGCGCCCTTTGCAGACATCGCTTGCTTTGGACAGACTCAATGGAGGGGAGAGAGGAACCGGTGATGCGTTGGACAGTTTTCACCACCCTCTGCAGTGCTTTCCGGTCGGAGACAGAGCAGTTGCCATACCATACAATCTAAACAATTACAAATATTTAATTCAAACACACTTTTACTTAAAATTATCTAACACCCAAAAATCCTTAAGCACTCACACAAACAATACAATAGCAGTCCGCAAACTTAACACACTCTAAATCTTAACTTTCTAAATCTTAATACACTCTAAATCTTTTTACATACACAAAGTATTTATACAATTCTGATCTGATAAAGATGCTAAAATAGACGATGCTGGATTGTTACAATTTACAATAATAATTTAACATGCTAGCACACAGTTTACAAACATTCAAACTCAATGCCGCATCATGCTGTTATCAATCAGTAAACCTCTCCCTCAGATACCGCAGATATTCCCCTTCCTAGACTACTCTTTGCTGAGGGGTACTACTTCTTAAATGACTACTTTTCCTAAATGTTACTTTCCTCCTGATAAGACTGGACTTCTATAGGGGGACCCCTATCCCTCCTCTCTAAGTTCTACAGAACCTTTCGCATCCGGGTACTTTTCACCAAGTAAACCAGGTTCCCGTCTCTCGGTTACTCTTCGCTATCAGGTACTAATCAACAATCGACCAGTGAATAGTTACTATTCACTGTTATCAGCCGCTATTCGGAATCGATCTCAAACATGCACAAAGTCTGAAGTTCTATTTAAACAGAATTCGAATTCTGCCGTACGGGCAGAACTTCAATGTGAAATTCTGTATTTGGAAATTTGATTCTGCAAATCTAGAGTCGTTCTCGGACCAACTAGTTTTGGTGTGTATCCCTCCACATACGCGGGCTCTCGAATTCAAACTAATTTGCCCAATGAAATCTCGAATGGACTAGAGTATTCCCAGCCAATCTATACTCCAGGCACCGAGCCCACTGCCTTTACGAGGTTCCTCGTCCATCACTCCAGGGAGGGACTCAGATACCTTCACGCAGACACCCCTCTCTGCTTAGAACCAGGAATTCAGCGCCTAGCCTCTCCGTGCTGGCAGTCGATGCCGATTTTCAGAACACAACTTATGTTGCCCACCAATTGGATACCAAATCTGGACAATGGGCCACCCCTCACCCTCGAAGCGCGTCAGGCTCTCGTTAAAGCAGCTGCAGTCTGCCAACTAAGACCAAGTTTTGGGCCATGCCTCACCTTGTTTTATGGGCCCCTAACCCAAAGGTGTGCTAACCACACCCCATGCTTGCTAGACTCTGTTCCTACGATCTCAATTGGACCCTTTCCCAAGCCCGCGAATGATCGATCCGCCCCAACTATTGAAGTGCCGAAAATCAATGCGAGAACTGCACAGTGGGCCCGATTTCTGCACTCGCGATCGAAACAGCTCAACAGCCTTGATCGCAAACTTGTGTTTGGGGGTCTGTTGAGAACCCGGACGAGCCCTCAATGTAAATAGCTCGTTCTAAGCTTCCCCCCAGTCTAGTTTCAGTCAAAAATCACTGAGTCCAGCACTTGTGCATCTAAACTTTATTTTGACAAAACACAATTACAGTTGCACTAATATACATAACCAATGTCGGTTCGATCCTCGTATCTGCCTGATCAAGCCCTCTTTAGCCTCGCTCAAGCAGAGACACTCCAGAAGGTCACTCAGTCCTAAGCGTTCTCCCAGAAGATTGACACAGGACCTCGTGTGAGCGGTCTCTTGTAGGTCCCCGAACCTTGAGGGGCCGAACCACATAGGGGTGGTTCAACAACTAAGTTACAGAGATAGGTTGAATAAGTTAGGTCTTTATTCTCTGGAGCGCAGAAGGTTAAGGGGGGACTTGATAGAGGTCTTTAAAATGATGAGAGGGATAGACAGAGTTGATGTGATCAAGCTTTTCCCTTTGAGAATAGGGAAGATTCAAACAAGAGGACATGACTTCAGAATTAAGGGACAGAAGTTTAGGGGTAACATGAGGGGGAACTTCTTTACTCAGAGAATGGTAGCGGTGTGGAATGAGCTTCCAGTGGAAGTGGTGGCGGCAGGTTCGTTGGTATCATTTAAGAATAAATTGGATAGGCATATGGATGAGAAGGGAATGGAGGGTTATGGTATGAGTGCAGGCAGGTGGGACTAAGGGAAAAAAATTGTTCGGCGCGGACTTGTAGGGCCGAGATGGCCTGTTTCCGTGCTGTAATTGTTATATGGTTATATATGGTTATATGGTTATATCAATTAACACAGTATATGATAGACATTTCACTAACCCAATAATAGTGACTAATACAATGTATTCAAACGGTGCTTCCATTGAGGAAACAAACATCGCAACATGTGCCTTGATATTCAAGAAACCCAGACAAGGCTCAATACTTAATCCAATCAACAACTAGCAATGTAAAGCTTTGCAACATTATATACAATGTGTATGTCTCGTTTGCATTCATCCAATCCATTCCATGCAATTTGCACCTAATTGTCAGGATCTGCAGATGTTTCCATTCTCTTCCTGCAGCTCTTATCTAGGCACTAGACAAACTGGCACCATTCTGCAGCTTGTCCTATTTCTGCAGAAGGCACATTTAAATTGACCAAATGGCCTAGCAGCCCGGAAGCCTTTACTCAATTTTAGTGTCTTGGCCTCTCCAATTTAGCCAGAATTAACAGTGTGTGTGTGTGGGGATCGCTGATCGGTGCGGCTAGACTTCATTTGTGCGGCTAAACTAAACTAATATCCCAGAAGTGCGGGTTTGTATGTTAATCAGCCCTCTGTAAATTGCACCCTAATGTGTGGTGAGTTTTAGAATTTGGCGGGGAGGTGATAGGAATGTGGGGAGATTAAAAAGAATGACAAGATGGGCTGAAGGGTCTGTTTGCATTCTGTATCTCTCTACTCAGAGAAGTATATACTGCCATATCGAGTTCCGGGTTCGATCCTACCCTCGAGTGCTGCGTGTGTGCGTGTGCGTGTGTGTGAGTGTGTGCGTGTGTGCGAGCATATGTGTGTGCGTGTGTGTGTGCGTGCGTGTATGTGTGAGTGTGTTTGTATATGTGTGCGTGCGCGTGTGTGCATGTGTGTGTGTGTGTTTATGTGTGTGCGTGTGCGTGTGTAGTTTTCCCTGTGACCACGTGGGTTCTCTCTGGGTGCTCCGGTTTCCTCCCACATCCCAAAGACGTGCGGGTTTGCAGGTTAATGGGCCCTGTGTAAATTGCCCCATAGAGCGCAGGGAGTGGGTGAGAAAGTAGGATAACGTAGAACCAGTTTGTATGGGGTAGAAACATAGAAATAGATAATAGGTGCAGGAATAGGCCATTCAGCCCTTCGAGCCAACACCGCCATTCAATATGATCATGCCTGATCATTTAAATCAGTCCCACCCTCCTGCTTTTCTCAATATCCCTTGATTCTTTAAGCCCTAACAGCTAAATCTAAGTCACTCTTCAAAAACATCCAGTGAATTGGCATCCACTGTCTTCTGTGGCAGAGAATTTCACAGATTCACAACTCTCTGGGTGAAAATGTTTTACCTCATCTCAGTCCTAAATGGCCTACCCCATATTCTTAAACAGTGACCCCTGGTTCTGTGCTCCCTCAACATGGGGAACATTTTTCCTACATCTAGCCTGTTCAATCCTTTAAGAATTTTAGGAGGTCGCTTGTGATCGTTGATATCTCTAAACTAAACTAAACTAAACTGAACTAAACTGAACTGAATTAAACTAAACTGAAGTGAACTAAACTAAACATAGAACAATACAGCACAGATACAGATGTCTCAGCCCATAATACCTGGGCTGAACATGACACCAAGTTTCCACGCTGTATCTGTTAAGTCTAAAGTGCATTCACCTCCCCATTGTTACCCCTGCGCCCACCAAGGTAGACACTCCTATTCTCCGTGGACGGGCCAGGCTTGTCCTCCAATCTCACCCCAACTGCCTCCCGTCTCCGCTGGCCACGGTGAGCGGCAGGATCTTGCCTCCTCTCCTCCTTCTCCCCCCACACTTGGCCAGAAGGGTCATGAGGTAGATGAAGGGGTTCCAACAGGTGCTGCTCACGGCCACCCAGTGGAAGGCAAAGTAGAGGGTGTTGTTGAATTGGACACGTTGGCCCGAGAGCAGGATGGTGTAGACGTTGAGGGGGAACCAACAGAGGGCAAAGGTCACCAGCAGCAGCACGATCATCTTGATGGACCTCTACTTCCAGCGGCGTTGAACTGCAGCCTGGGCCACTGTGATGGCACCAATGGTTTTTGCTCACCGCCATTGCTCCTTGCTCACCGCGGCGGAGGCTACAATGATCACCACCAACAGCAGGAGGTAGAGCAGCACGAAGGTTTACAGGTGCAATTTCCTCCTGAAGACTTCGGAAGGCTTCGGAAAAGCGGGGAAGGAAAGACTTCTGATGATCTTCTCTCTGGAAGGAAGGGACATATGGAGAAAGTAGGTTAGAGGTTTCATGAATTGAGGGTTCTCCTCAATTCCCTCAATTGAGGGAAGGATTTTGACCAGAGATGCAAGAGACAAAGGTCAGATGGTGGTGTTCTTTGCCACAGAAGGATGTGAAGGCCAATGGATATTTTGAAGGCAGAGATAGATGGATTCATGATTAGTACGGGTGTCTGGGATTACGGGGAAAGGCAGAAGAATGGGGTTGAGAGGGAAAGATCGATCAGCCTTGAGTAGACGATGGGGTCGAATAGCCTAATTCTGCTTCAATAACATGAACTTTGTGTACATCAGAGTATATCAACATTCAGGAACATATTGAATGTAAGATGTTGTCAATGTTCCAGGGGTACTCAGCTGTGCATGGCATAAACCAGAGGAGAGGGAATAATTAAAAAATTGGTCAGGGCTTTATAAACATATATCAGGGCTAACAGAATGGAAAGATTCAAGGCAACACTGTGGCACAGCGGGTAGAGCTGCTGCCTCATCATGGCGGAGACACGTGTCCAATGGTAACTTGCACGTTCTCTCTGTGACCGCGTGGATTCTACTGGGTGTTGCAGATTCTACCCTCACACCAAAGACATACAAGTTTGTAGGTTAATTGCCTCAGTAATAAATGTAAAATTGTCCCTAGTGTGTGTGTGTATAAAGTAGTGTTAATGTGCAGAGATCACTGGTTGGTGCGGACTCGGTGGGGTGAAGAGCCTGCTTCCACAGCCTATTTCTAAACTAAACTAATATCCCAAAGATGTGCGAGTTTGTATGTTAATTAGCCCTCTGTAAATTATAGACAATAGGTGCAGGATTAGGCCATTCGGCCCTTTGAACCAGCACCGCCATTCAATGTGATCATGGCTGATCATCCACAATCAGTACCCCGTTCCTGCCTTATATATTGTAAATAGCTGCGATCTCAGCACCGAGCCTTGCGGTACCCCACTAGTCACTGCCTGGCATTGTGAAAGGGACCCGTTCATTCCTGCCCTTTGTTTCCTATCTGCCAACCAATTTTCTATCCGTCAGCACCCTACCCCCAATACCATGCGCTCTAATTTTGCCCACTAATCTCCTATGTGGGACCTTATCAAAGGCAAATTTTCCCCCAATGTGTGTTGAGTGGTAGAATTCAGAGTTGATGGGAATGTGGAGAGATGAGAAAAATGCCGAGATGGGCTGAAGGGCCTGTTGCATGCTGTATCTCTCTACTCCAAGAAGTATATGTTGCCACATTATGTGGTGGCTCTGCGATGCAATTGGTGGAACTGCTGCTTCACCGCGCCAGCGATCCGGGTTCGATTCTGACCTCGTTTGCCGTGAGTGTGTGTGTGTGTTTGAATGTTTGTGTGTCTGTGTGCGCGAATGTGAGTGTATGTATGTGTGCTCGTGCCTATGTGTGTGTGTGTGTGTGTGTGCGTGTGTGCGTGTGTGTGTGCGTGTGTGTGTGTGTCTGTGTGTGCGAATGTGAGTGTATGTATGTGCGCTCGTGCCTATGTGTGTGTGTGTGTGTGTGTGCGTGTGTGCGTGTGTGTGTGTGTGTGTGTCTGTGTGTGCGAATGTGAGTGTATGTATGTGCGCTCGTGCCTATGTGTGTGTGTGTGTGCGTGTGCGTGTGGAGTTTTCCCTGTGACCACGTGGGTTTCCTCCGGCTGCTCCGGTTTCCTCCCACATATCAAAGACGTTCGGGTTTGTAAATTGCCCCCTAGAGCGCAGGGAGTGGGTGGAAAGGTAGGCTAACATAGAACTAGTATAACTGAACTAAACTGACCTAAATTGAATTCCTCCCACTCGGTGAGGGAATACGTGCCCTTCACTCCCAACCCTACTTCTCATAAAGATCATCGGTAGTTCTAAGGTCGTTAATCTTTCTATAGCTTAGGTTCGGCAACTAGTTTATGGTTTCATACAGCTGCTCTGAAGATTGACGAGCATGCGGCTGGCGGGCTCTTCACGTAATCCCTCACTTCAACTTCTCATAAAATAAAGATCAAACTTCAACGGGTAAGTTCGCGTTTAATCTTTCTATTAAACTGTACTGAACTAAACTAAACTAAACATAGAACAATACAGCACATGTACAGATGCCTTGGCCCATAATACTTGGGCTGAACATGACACCAAGTTTCAACGGGGAATCTGTAAAGTCTAAAATGTACTCACCTCCCCATTGTTACCCCTGCGCCCACCAAGGTAGAAACACCTATTCTCCGTGGACGGGCCAGGCTTGTCCGCCCATCTCACCCTGACTGCCTCCCGTCTCCACTGGACTTGCCTCCTCTCCTCCTTCTCCACCCACACTTGGCCAGAAGGGTCATGAGGTCGGAGCGGAACCTGTTGTCCATCCAACAGTAGATGAAGGAGTTCCAACAGGTGCTGCTCACGGCCACCCTGTGGAAGGCAAAGTAGAGGGTGTTGTTGAATTGGACGCGTTGGCCGGTGAGCAGGACGGTGTAGACGTTGAGGGGAAACCAACAGAGGGCAAAGGCCACCACCAGCAGCAACACGATCATCTTGATGGTCCTCTTCTTCCTGCGGCGTTGAGTGGCGGCCTGGGTCACTGTGATGACACCAATGGTTTTCCTCAGCCAGAGCTTCTTGCTCACCGCGACGGTGGCTACGGTGATCACCACCAACTGCAGGAGATAGAGTAGCACGAAGGTTGACAGGTCCAAGTTCCACCTGAAGACGTCTGAAGGCTTCAGAAAGGTGGGGACACATTGACGCCTGATGATGTTCTCTCTGGAAGGAAGGGACAAGCGGAGAAAGCGGTTTAGAAGTTTCTTGAATTGAGGGTGTAGAGAACAGGGGTGCATTTTGACTGCAGAGGAGTTGAGTATAGGAGCAAATAGGTCCTTCTGCAGTTGTACAAGGCCCTAGTGAGACCACACCTGGAGTATTGTGTGCAGTTTTGGTCTCAAAATTTGTGGAACGACATTCTTGATATTGAGGGAGTGCAGCGTAGGTTCACAAGGTTAATTGCCGGGATGGCGGGATTGTCATATGCTGAAGAAGGGAATGGCTGGGCTTGTACATTCTGGTATTTAGAAGGATGAGAGGGTTTCTTATTGAAACGTATAAGATTATTAAGGGATTGGACACGCTAGAGGCAGGAAACATGTTCCCGATGTTAGGGAAGTCCAAAACCAGGAGCCACAGTTTAAGAATAAGGGGTAAGACATTTGGAACAGAGATGAGGAAACTCCTTTTCACACAGAGAGTTGTGAGTCTGTGGAATTCTCTGCCTTAGAGGTGGAGGCCGGTTCTCTGGATACTTTCAAGAGAGAGCTAGATAGGGCTCTTAAAGATAGTGGAGTCAGGGGATATGGCACGAAACAGGGTACTGATTGTGGATGATCAACCATGATCACATTGAATGGCGGTGCTGGCTCGAAGGGCCGAATGGCCTACTCCTGCTCCTATTGTCTATTGTCTATTGTCTCTGCCAGCAGTGAGCTGGCCAGTGAATGGCCAGTCTCCTGCACTCTCTCACTGTCCACTACAACTGGGTTTGGGACAGAAAAACCAGGAGACGTCCCCAGGGTCTGCGGTTGAGGGACACGACTTGAAAGTGCCACTCTGCATCTGAGCTTACGAGCTTCACTCTGTGTCTAACCCGCCCTGTCCCTGTCCTTTTTTAAATACAAATACTTTATTCCAAACAACAAAATCAACATACAAAGTAGTATATCGTACATATCAAAAGCTGCCTGTATCGGCAGTTTACAAAACAAGACAAAAGTTCAAATTAAAATCCCGCCATCCTTATCTATAATATATTCAACCTCCTGCGGTGACCAGCGTTCACAGAAGGCCTCCACAGTCCCATTGGCACCGCGTGTTCCCTCTCCAGGGACACGCGGGCACGGACGTAACCCCGGAAAAGGGGCAGGTAGCCGCCCGCTATGCGGCCATTGACTGCCCGCTGCCTGGACCCGCGAATGACCATCTTGGCCAGGCCCAGGAGCAGACCGACAGGGAGACACCCTCCTCCCTCCCGACCCTCCCCCCTCTGTACCGGGTCACCATAAATTAATACCGTTGGACTAAAGTGGAGCCAAAACATGAGGAGCAGCCCCTTCAGATACTGGAACAGGGGCTGCAACCTCGCACACTCCATGTAGACGTGGAACACGGTCTCTTCCTCACCGCAGAAATGACACATGGTGGACGAGTCCGTGAACCGGCTCAAGTACCTGTTGCAGGCCACGGCTTTGTGCTACACTCTCCACCCCAGGCCCCCAATGTAAAGGGGGAGGACTTTCTTGTAGAGAGACCTCCACTGGGGACCGTTCCCCTCGTCAGGTGGTAACACGGACCGCCAGGGTGTGTCTGGACGGAAGACGAGGGCGAGGAAGTGGAGAGTGTGCAGGAGCGGCCTGTACAACACGCGCCTCTCCACGTCACACAACGGCACGTGGGCATCTCGGAAAGGCGGCTCATGTTGTAGCAATGTTACAAAATTTTGAGATTTAAAAAATCAAGTCTGCAATTTATCCCATCAGATAAAGCATAAAAATAAGTTTAATTTGACACCTAATTCACTTTCATATCTCAAGTATTTAAAAAGTTATGGCCATTTTCATACTCGGAAATGAGCATCTTGTTCCCTATTGATTTTCTATGGAGATAACAAAAAAGCTGTGATCGTGTGCAATCAAAAGCCCATAACCTTCTTAAAAATTAAGGGAACTGAATGAAATTTTCAGTTATCATAGATTGAACCATTCTGAAACAAATATAAAATAATCTTACTTGGATGACCTGAAATTAAAGCATATAATTAGTTAGTTACCCAATTGTAGCTAATTCCAAACTTCAATTACTAGATCTAAACATCTATCTATTTCTTAATAAATGATTAACATTTTTAAATAGCCTAAGTGTGCAAATAATATTCATAAATAATTCACAATAAAACATGATTTTTAAATCTCATTTAATTTAATTTATAGGCCAAATGGAAGGAATTTAGTGTTTAATTGCTGTAAATTAAAGTCCATTTAAATCAGCTTTCTAGTGGGATCCTGTGAACGCGCTGGTTTAGAACGTTCACATTGCGGTGGATTTGTGCCTCAAATGCCCAGAAAAATACTGCGGGATAAAATGGGCCCAAAATGAGCTACTCGCAATATTAAACTTTGTATAAAGGGATCTTAAGAAGCCCTTTTTAACGTAAAAATATACAGCCTACCTTCCGTTTTCCCCTGTATGAGATCCGGCCCGTTGTCGGCGGTCGGGGGTTTAGAGGTTAATTTTTAAACTACTATAACAAGTAAGGAAAGCCCTTAAAACTAATAATAGCTCAAGCGAGGGAATCTTCCAGCGATTTTTCGTTAATAATCAACTAGGCTGAAAAACCGCGATTTGAACAGCCTAGGGAAAATCGCGTTTTAAACCCGCCCCCCTCTAAACGGCGCCAAAATCGCGCACACGGGCTGGGACAGATTTTCAGTGACGCTTCAGGTAGGCTTTGCAACATACCTACATGTTGCATGGGGCCGGTTCTCCGGGAGGGATCCGGGCCATGGGACCTATGAACAATTCCGACTGTGCGGGGGTAAGCTCCACGCTCCACGCACACGCCTCTCCTCGACACCCACCGTCACAGCCACGACACCCCCCTCCCCCTGATGAGCAGGGCCCTGGCTGAAGGTGACCAAATTCCTGGCGCTCAGCAGGTCACGGTAAAAGCCAGGCAACTCCCGCCTAGCGCGCCGACTCATGCCCGCTACCGGGAGCCGTGAACCCTCCTGAAGGCAGCGCCCCTGGGTACGATCACAGACCAGCGCCTGACCGCCCTCCTCCAACGGGAGACTCAGAACCCCAGCAGAGACACAGTGGTTCCTCTCACCCCAGAAGAAGTTGACCAATCTCCTCTGTAACCTGGTTATAAAATAAGAGGACGGGACCATATTGGGCATCCGGTACCACAGCAGAGAGGTCACCGCCTGGTTTATAACAACAGCCCTGCCCCGGTAAGAGAGCACACCAAGTAGGCCGGACCAACGTCCCAGCCGGGCGACCACTTTCACCTCCAGCTCCATCCAGTTCGCCGGCCAAGCCCCCTCACCAGGACTCAGGTAGACCACCAGATAGAGGAGGCGCGTGGTGATCCACGCAAAACCTGCCATCTCCCCCGGCATGGGACATCCCTGACGAACCCCCCTCCCAAAGGGAATGGGGGCCAACAAAGAGCCATTGACCTTAACAAGGCATTCTGCAGCAGTGTATAAAAGTCAGACCCAGGCCACAAAATGCGGTCCCAATCCAAACGCCTGCAGAGTCCCAAGAAGGTAATCGTGCTCCACCCTGTCGAACACCTTCTCCTGGTCGAGGGAGAGACAGGCAACTGACTGACCAGCCCCCTTTTTTTTTTTTTTTCCGTAAATGTTTTTAATTAGATTTTCAAACAAATGTACAATTTACAAGGGAAGGTAGAAAGCTCAAACAATTTAAAAAACACTTAAACAAAATTATCAAATTAAAATATTAACATTTTTATCTATAATATATTCAACCTCCTGTGGTGACCAGCCTTCACAGAAGGCCTCTACAGTCCCCATGGACACCGCGTGTTCCCTTTCTAGGGACACGCGGGCACGGACGTAACCCCGGAAAAGGGGCAGGTAGCCGACCGATGTGTGGCCATCGACTGCCCGCTGGCTGGACCCGTGAATGGCCATCTTGGCCAGGCCCAGGAGCAGACCAACAGGGAGACCTCCTCCACCCTCCCGACCCTCCCTCCTCTGTACCGGGTGCTCATAAATTAATAGCGTTGGATTAAAATGTAGCCAAAACTTGAGGAGCAGCCCCTTCAGATACTCGAACAGTGGCTGCAACCTCTCACACTCTATGTTCACATGGAACACGGTCTCTTCCTCGCCGCAGAAATGACAAGCAGGGGAAGAGTCCGTGAAACGGCTCAAGTACCTATTACAGGCCACAGCTCTGTGCAACACTCTCCACCCCAGGTCCCCGATGTAAAGGGGGAGGACTCCCTTGTAGAGAGACCTCCACTGGGGACCGCTCCCCTCGTCAGGTGGTAACACGGACCGCCAGGGTGTGTCTGGACGGAAGACGAGGGCGAGGAAGTGGAGAGTGTGCAAGAGCAGCCTGTACAGTACACGCCTCTCCGCGTCACACAACGGCACGTGGGCATCTCGGAAAGGCGGCTCATGTTGCATGGGGCCCGGACTGACTGACCAGCCCCCTGGGTCAGATGGATCAGGTCCCGGACCAGAAGGATATTGTCCTGGATGGACCGGCCCAGGACTGTGTACGACTGGTCAGGGTGGATCACCTGGGACAGCACGGGGCCCAGGCGATTCGCCAATGCCCGTGCAAAAACTTTATAGTCCGTGCTGAGGAGAGAGACCGGGCGCCAGTTCTTCAAAAGGCGGAGATCGCCCTTCTTGGGCAGCAGGACAACAACTGCCCTGCGCCATGAGAAGGGCACCTCGCCGGTCGCCAGGCTCTCCCCCAGGACCTTCATATAGTCACCCCCCAGGACATCCCAGAAGGCTCTAAGGTATTCCACAGTCAGCCCATCCAGCCCTGGAGACTTGCCCCCCTTGAGCTGGTGCAGGGCACCAGTCAACTCCTCCAGAGTTAGGGGATCATCCAGGTGTTCAGCCACATCATTGCACACAGCGGGTAAGCCCTCCCACAGGACCTCTTGCTCCTCCCCACTCGATGTACCAGCCGAGAACAGAGTCTTGTAGAAAGACCGAACCGAGGCACCAATGCTCTCCGGATCTGTGACAGAGAAGCCATGATCCGCAAACAACTCTACAAGCTGCCTGCGGGCTCCTCGCCCCTTCTCCAGAGAAAAGAAAAAGGGGGAGGCGCGGTCCAGATCGTGCAACATCTGTACTCGCGACCTCACATACGCACCCCGGGACCCCCTGAGCTGCAAGTCCCTCAGTGCTCCCTTCTTCTCCTGGTATTCCTCCCACTCACACGAAGCCCCAACAATCTGATCCAGACGTGCCTCCGAGTCGAGCAACTCTCTCTCAATCCGTCCGATCTCGGAGTCCCGCCCCTTGGTCGACCCCCTCACGTAGTCCTGGCAAAACAGACGGACGTTGGCCTTCCCCACGTCCCACCACTGCCTTAGGGAAAGGAAACGCCCCTGCCCCTCTCTCCACCTCGCCCAGAATAGCCTGAATCAATCCCGGAATCGGCGATCCTCCAGCAGCTGGCTATTAGAATGCCAGTACGCGGACCCAGCCTGCGTGCGTGTGGGGATAAAATCCACTCGCATAAGGCAATGGTCCGAGCATGGTGCCGGCCACATGGAGGCCGCCGAAACACAGGAGACATAGTCCTTGGACACGTATAAACAGTCAATACGGGAACCACCCCCCTCAAACCTGTACGAGAAGGTGTTAGAGTCAGGATGGAAATTCCGCCAAGCATCTACCAGCTCAAAAGTGTCCACCATCTCCCTTAAAGTCTTTACTGAAGCCGGGTCACATTGAACGCCAGAGCGATCTCTCTCCTCGAAGGCACAATTAAAATCTCCCCCAAGGAAAACACACTCCCCACGGTCGATAGTGTTCAACAATGTGGTCACTTCCCTTGTTAAACGCGTCTGCATTGCTCCGATTTTGGGGGCGTACACATTAATGAAGTGCAATGGCACGCCATCCAAGCACACGGCCAGATACAGCAAACGGCCTGGTACAATGTCCTGCACTTTGAGGATCTCTGGCTGGAAAGACGGGGCCAACAGGAAGGCCATTCCACTCGAATTGGAGCTGAGATGACTCATGTAGACCCCCCCCCTTCCCACTCCAGGAGCCAGGTGGGTTAATCACTAGCCACAGTGTGTGTTTCCTGCAGGAAGCTCACCGCATACCTCCCGTCCCTGAGCACTGAGAGATGGTGAAACCTACGGAGAGACCCCCTGCCCCCATTGATACTCAGGCTGGCTATAGTGAGCTTCATTTTGAAAGTACACTAGATCTTTTACCTGCCCCTGGTGAAGGATTGGAGCCGCCCCTAGCCTTTTGTCCTCTCTTTAGGGCCTTAAAAAACTCTTGGAACTGGCGCCTCTCATTTCTTATTAGCCCCGCCTCATTCCCCTTCTTCTGAAGGATGGCATAAATGGATGGCATGGGTACAGAGGGAGTTAACTCCCTCCCAGTACAGAGGGAGTTAACATCAGACTCGTCACCATTACTAAGTTTATTTATCAATCATGTCGATGACAATTCACCAGCTTAAGGTAAGCTCACAAACTAAACTAAACTAAACTGAACTGAACTGAACTAAACTAACCTGTCCTGAATACGATACAAAACTAAATTAAACTGAAGATAGACACAAAATGCTGGAGTAACTCAACAGGACAGGCAGCATATCTGGAGAAAAGGAATGAGTGACGTTTCGGGTTGAGAACTGAACTCAACGAAACTAAACTAAACTAAACTAAACTAAACTAAACTAAACTAAACTAAACTAAACTAAACTAAACAAAACTGACCTAAACTAAATTGAACTGAATTAAACAACTGAACTCAACAACTGAACTAAATTATATTAAACAAACTGACCTAAACTTAACTAAACTAAGCTAATCTAAACTAAACTGAAATAAACAACACAACTCAACTAAACACACCACACAAAGGTCATTTGGTGTAGGGTGGACAAGGGGCTCTCCGCTCTCCCCTACACCACTCCCTCCACTCTGACCCCCTCTCCTCCAACCCCTCATTACCTGGCAGGCATCTCTCCCCCCCTTGAAGCTGGCACACAGCATTTACCCAGTGATTGCCGGCAACGTTGCCAGTCAATTAGCTTCACCTCCACATCCTGCAGCATTAACAGTCGTTTATCTGCGGACACGAGACAGAGACACAGTGTGGAAACAGGCCCTTCAGCCCATCGAGATACGGGGCCACCTGGGCTTCAACACCACCACCTTCGTGGACGACGTGACCTTACTCCAGGTCAAGCCGCTCATCGGGTTCGCCACCAACCTGGAGCCCGTGTTGCTGCCCCCGGGCGCGGAGACGGACCATCGCTCCTGGGCACCTGCTACATCGTCGACTTGGGGGTGACCATAAACGGTGAGGATCCAGGTCCACAATGCATTGGTCAGGGGAATGTCCCAGTTACACAGAGGCACAGAGTCTCTTGGCCAGAGTAAGTGGAACAAGGACCAGAGGACAACGTTTAAGGTGAAGGGGAAAAGATTTATTAGGAATCTGTGGGGTAACTTTTACACACAAAGGTTGGTGGATGCATGGAACAAGCTGTAGAGGAGGTAGTTGAGGCAGGAACAATCCCAACATTTAATAAACAGTTAGACAGGTACATGCATAGGACAGGTTTGGAAGGATCCTTGGTCAAACATGTGGGACAAGTGTAGCTGGGACACGTCGGCCGTGTGGGCAAGTTGGGCCGAATGACTTGTTTCCATACTCTATCACTGTATGACTATCAATTACAGCCTGGTTTATTTATAGAATAATAGGTATCCAGAGAGTGGTGTGTAGGAAAGAACTGCAGATGCTGTTTTAAACCCAAGACAGACTTAAAAAGCTGGAGTAACTCAGCGGGACAGGCAGTATTTCTGGAGAGAAGTAATGGGTGACGTTTCGGGTCGAGACCTTTCTTCAGACTGAAAGTCACAGGAAAGAGATATGGTCAATAATGTAGAGAGTTATAGAACAATAAATGATTAGATTAGATTAGATTATTTAATGACCACACAGTCAAGCTGGTGGAATTCAGGTTCAGTACAGGATGTTACAAGGTAGGCTGATTCCCGTCAAACATAACATAAAACACAACATCATACAATATACAGTACATGCATGGGGAGGATATGTGCTGTTATCATAGTGTGTTCAGAATTCGGATTGCGTGTGGGTAAAAACTGTTTTTAAATCGAGATGTCTTGGCGGACAGTGAGCTGTAGCGCCTTCCTGATGGCAGCAGGTGGAAGATGTGGTGAGCTGGGTGGGAGGGATCAGAGATGATTTTCTTCACCCTTGACACAGACCGTTTGTGATGGAGTGATTCTATTGATGGAAGGGGAGTGCTGATGATTTTGGATGCTTTGTTAACTATGCGTTGTAATTTATTACGGGAGTGAGTGTCTAAACTGCTGAACCAGACTGTAATTGATGAAGTGAGCATGCTTTGGATGATGGCTGTGTAGAATTTGATTAGGAGGTGTTTCCTTACTCTAAACTTCTTGAGCTGGCGGAGGAAGAAGAGTCTTTGGTTGGCTTTTTTGTAGATGTGATTTGAATTGATTTTCCATTTGAGGTTATTGCTTATGTGAGTGCCAAGAAATTTGTATGAGTCAGTGGTGGATATGGGTTCGCCTGAGATGAGTAGGGGGGTCTTGGGTTGTGCCTTACATCTGAAATCAATTATGAGTTAGTGTATTTTTGATGTGTTGAGTGAGAGGTTATTATCTGTGCACCAAGTGACTGCTTTGTGTGTTTGAGTGCGGTATTCTGTTTCATTATTGTTCGAGATGAGACCTATGATGGTTGTGTCATCTGCGTATTTATAAATTTTAACTGAACTATGCTGGGATGTGAATTGGTTTGTGTAGAGTGAGAATAACCAGGGAGACAAGACGCAGCCCTGAGGGGCTCCTGTGCTGAGGTGCAGGGGGTGAGATATTGTGTTATGTATCTTCACCCTCTGTTGTCTGTTCCAAAGGAAGCTGTAGATCCAGTGACAGATGCAGGGGTCGATGTTCATGTCCGTTAATTTATGGAAGAGTTTAACCGGGTTGATGGAGTTAAATGCCGAACTGAAGTCCATGAAAAGGATGCGGGCGTACGTGTTGGCGGTTTCCAGGTGTTGCAGAGTGTGATGAATGGCCAAATTGACTGTGTCTTCCACTGACCTATTGGCTCTGTATGCGAATTGGTGTGGGTCCAAATTGGAAGAAGTGCTGGTTTTGAGGCGAGCAAGAATAATGCGCTCGAATTACATCATGGCCACAGATGTCAGGGCAATCGGTCTATAGTCATTGAGGCAGGATGATGTGTTGGACTTGGGCACAGGGATGATGGTAGATTGTTTGAAGCACTGGGGCATTGTACATTGGCAGAGGGATGAAAGATATGCAAATGAAAGATATGCAAAAAAGTAACGATAAAGGAAACAGGCCATTGTTAGCTGTTTGTTGGGTGAAAACGAGAAGCTGGTGCCACTTGGGTGGGGGAGGGATGGGGATGAGAGAGGGAATGCCGAAGTTAGAGAAATCAACACTAATACCACTGAATTAGCAACATAGAAAAATAGGTGCAGGAGTAGGCCATTTGGCCCTTCGAGCCAGCACCGCCATTCAATATGATCATGGCTGATCATCTAAAATAGTAAGATTAAACGAGAACTTACCAGTTTGAAGTTTGATCTGTATTTTATGAGGAGTTACGATGAGGGATTACGTGAAGAACCCGCTCAGTGCGCAGGCGCGGCATACTTCCAAGCAGCGGTGTGGAATCACAGATAGACACAGTTATTTTGAAGTAAACATAGTAAAGATAAGGAGACATCAATTTATTAGTTTGATCCATATAATGAGGGTGGGAGCGGAGGGCACGTAATCCCTCATCGTAACTCCTCATAAAATACAGATCAAACTTCAAACTGGTAAGTTCTCGTTTAATCTTACTATTTTACTTCGGAGTCACGTGAGTGACTACGTGAAGATTTCAAAGCTCTGTGATTTCAAACCGTGTAACAGTTTAATTTCACTCACTGCCGAAGTTCTTGAGGGAGGAAGTGTTATCGTAATGAACCAATGAGCCTATTTGTAGAAAAACACAATGGTATTTTTTTAAACAATAACAACAAAGAATTAAGTTGCTCCCCTGGGCTTAAATTAAATATTTGCAGTTCGTAAATCTTTACTGCAAATAAACCAGGTTTTGCCAACGGCTTATTATAAAATTTCCGAACGGTCTTTTCCCTTCCCACCATCCTGCTGTAGCCAGGATGTGGTGTATTGGCATGTCCATTCTTTAGCCGTCGACATGGATGCTGCCCTGGTGGAATAAAATTTGTACATGTTAGTGTTTATCCCAGCAGTTTCTAGCACCTGCTTGAGCCATCTCGCAATGGTTTGGCTCGTACCCCACCATAAGGTTTTTGTGACTGACCCACAAGGCTTTTCATCTCCCTCGAATATTCTGGTTGTGTCTATGTAGGATAGTAGGTAGGTCATGGCACATAACCGTGGTTCTGGTGGGTAAGCCACGACTGGATTAGGTGTTCCTGGTCTGCTCTGTTTGACCAGTCGCTGGATAACGACAGATCTGGTCTGGAGCTGTGATCATGTTGTCCAGTCGCAATAGGTGTAGTGACTGGACCCTCTGAGCGGATACAAGTGCCATCAACCTAAGCGTCTTTAGTGTAGCTTGCTCGAGGCCGGGGGAATCTGGCTGGTGGCCATTCCCTGAGATATGTCAGGACCACACTGATATCCCAAATATGGGTATACCTGGGCTTAGGGCTTGATATTGTAAATGCCCTTCATCAGTTTTACCACCAGTGGATGGGATCCCATCGCCTGTTGTCCTGCCGCTGGTTTGAGATAAGCAGAAAGAGCACTCTGCGCTGTGTTGATGGCACTGTAGCTGATCCCTACATCGTGGTGTAGATGGCCAGGAACTCCAGTATGTTGGTGGCTGTAGCTGTTGCGTATGTTGTCCATGTTTCCTGGCAGTACTTCTCCCTTTTTTGATGCTGGTTAAGTACTGCCTCTTGGTGGATGTTCGAAGGGATGCCGACATGGTGGTGATGGTTTGTTTGGACAATCCCAGTTCCAGGTAAGGTCTGTTCAAACTTGCAACCCTGGCGTTTAATTTTCTCATGGCATGGGTGTTTAGCTTACCTGGTAGGTAAGTAGCTGATAGCCAAATATGTCTTTCGACATACCATTGCCAAATCATGTTGACCAATTTGTCGCATGATAATGATTTTATGCCACCCATATGGTTAATATAAGCCATCACCGTAGTATTTATCAATTTGTAACCGAACATGCAAGTGCTGCATATTAGATAAATATGCTTTTAAACCATAAAAGGCGCCCAACATCTCTAGATAGTTAATGGCCAGTGTAAGTAGTAATGATGACTCTAGTTTAGTCCATCTACCACTTGTGCTGGATATGGAGTTAGTCGCTCCCCAGTCTTGAGCACTGGCATCTGTTTGAATAACTAAAGTAGGGTTAGTGATAAAGATAGGGCTGAAACTATGCCAAACGTTTTCTGCCCACCACTGCAGCTCTGATATTGCTTCAGTGGGTAAGTTCATGACACGATCATAGTGACCTGTATGTCGTTTTATTGCCCGTACCTTTGCTCTCTGTAAATTTTTTGATAGTGCAAAGGTCCGAATTGTGTAGCCGGAAATGCTGCTACCATTTCCCCAATTACTCTTGCTACTTGTCGAATAGTTGGTCGCTCGTTGACCATTAATTTGTTGCATGATTGTGCTAATTCAACCATTTTTGCCTTTGGCAAGGTAACAGTCATATGGACTGAGTTAATTGTGAAGCCCAGGTAGTCCATGATAGTGGATGGCTTCAACTTAGATTTATCTGGATGTAGGACGAACCCCTGAGTTTCGAGGAGCTGTTTTGTAGCTGATACTGCTGCCACAGCCAATTCCATGGTTTTCCCTACTATGAGAATATCCTCCAGATATGCCATGACAATATGTTTTTGTTTTCTTAGTATTGCCATGGCTGGGTTCAATATTTTGGTGAATAATCTTGGGCTGAAGTTCGCCCATAGGGCAATGCTTTGTACCATCCAGATAAATTTTAGGTATCTGCGATGATCCTTGTATATGGGTACTAGATAGTAAGCATCTTTAAGATAAATGCTTGCCATGAAGTGTCCTTTGGAATTCAGTTGTTTAGCAGTAACATATGTCTCCATTTTGAAATGTATATACTTAACAAATTTGTTTAGTGATGTTAAGTCAATGATGATGCGACAGACACCATCTTTTTTGGTTTTAGTGAATATATTCGATACAATTTCCAAAGGTTCATGTTTGGTCTTTTCGATGACCCCCTTTGTGATAAGTCTCACCAGTTCAGCTTGTCCCTCACGTTTCTCTTTGACGGAGGGAGAAATACCCTTTGGGGCCATTGTTGAACTGGCGGCGTTTTTTCTGACATGAATTGTATTTTATATCCTGTAATGTTGTTGAGTATATACTTGTCACTCGTGACCATACCCCATGCTTCTTTAAACAAGTGTAATCTCCCCCCTGTTAATAAAGCACCCTTATTCTCTATATGCTGGTAGGGACCAGACCCACCTACCTCCATGGTTATTGGCGATTCTGTTTCTTCATTTTCCTGAAGATTTTGTTCTGACGTGCTGGCGATGTTGGGGGGAGGCGCATTTTCCAGAGGGTCCGCTGCGGGCCCTGATCTGAAAGATCTTTGGGGATAATGTGCGGACCCCAAGCGTTCACCAGTCCCATATTGCGGACGTCGACTGGTGGATGCCGTGGGGTGCTGCCACTTGGGTATCGGAGGTCTTGGTTTGCTCGTCCCGGGGCCTGCCCTCATTAGGCCGAAGGTTTTTGATGCTTCCTGCATCTCCTTCAGTTTTTATTGAAATCTTTCCCAAATGGCAGCGCGTCCGTCTCCGCAGCTGGGGCTTTACACAAGCCAGCAAATTTGGGATTGAGGGCAGGTCTTATGTTTCCCTCCGGAGATTGTTGATTTCAAATTGTGTGGTACACATTAATGCCAGCACATCCTGCTGGCAGGTATCCATCTCCGTGGTCTCCACGGAACGAGCAAAGGCTGTGATGGCTGACGTCAGGAGCCTTAGGATCCGCTGTAGCTTGAGTTCTTGGGTCTGGATGTGTGACCCACATGCCCCCAGATTTGGCTGTTGACATTTTTTACTTTGAGGGCCTCACCGTTTTCTGGTGCTGTGTTGTTTCAGCACCTCAGCGAGCACCTTTTCCAGTAATGGTTGATGCTGGCCGCCATTCTTGGTTCCAGCGGTGCTCCAGCCCGTGGGGTTGCTACAAGCGGTCCATCACACCCAACAGCTCTTCATGTTCCTGCACCCCTGGCATACTCCCGAATTCGTCCGCCTGCCCCTGTTCCAGACCAGCCCAGCCCTGGTCACCAATGCTAGCCTCCAGTAATGAGGGAGCAAAGGGCAGTGCATGAGGCACTGTGGAGGGGGTGCCTGACCTCCCTCCGCGAGAGCGCTCTTTCTGCGCATCTCGCTGGAGCTGCTCCAATTGCTGTTGGATGCAGCTCAGGCGGCTGTCTCTCCTCCATTTAGGTGGAGACATGTCCCCGTCCGACGAATCGGACGCCACCGGCCGGATGCCTGTTCGGATGGCTAGACATCCAGCCCGCAGTTCAGGCACTAGCGGGACTGGGCTCGGCGCGGTGATGGGGATAGCGGGGCGACCGGTAATTGTTCCTACCGCCTGTTGCTGCCCCCCCTTGCAATGGAACGCTCCTCCGCTGGAGTCGAGCGGGGGACAGTTCTTCTGGAGCTTTTGTGCCTTGTGTAGCGAGAGCGCCCCTCAAGCAGCGCGTCTCGCAGGCACCTGCTCCGTGAGCCGCTCCAGCGGCTCAGGCGGCTCTCTCTCCCCCCGTGCGGGTGGAGAGACGTCCCGTCCGACATCGGGAACACCTGCCGGATGCCTCTCGAGTGGCTATGCGTCCAGCCCGCTGCTTCAGGTACTAGCGGGCTGGCCTCGGCACGGTGTCGGGGAATTACGGAACACCGGGTCGCTCCTACCGCCTGTTGCTGCCCCCCTCCCCAACGGGAAAACGGGGGACAGTTTTGTTCCAGAGCCTTTTTCTCTGCCTGTAAAAACACAAGCAGAAAAAGGCTCACCTGTAAAAGAAAACCCGCCCTCAGGGTACTCACCTGACGGTCCGGTTCATCCTGTAACGGGACAGCCAAACTCCCGTTGCAAGCCGCTGTTGCACTGCTGGCGTAAATGCCGCGCCTGCGCACTGAGCGGGTTCTTCACGTAGTCACTCACGTGACTCCGAAGTAAATTCGGTACCCTGTTCCTGCTTTTCACCCATATACCTTGATTCCTTTAGCTCGAAAGACCTAAATTTAACTCTCTCTTGAAAACAGCGACCACTGCCTTCTGTGGCAGAGAATTCACAACTCTCTGGTTGAAATAGTTTTACCTCATCTCAGTCCTAAATGTCCAACTCCTTATTCTTAAACTCTGACCCCTGGTTCTGGACTCCCCCAACATATAATAACCATATAATAACCATATAACAATTACAGCACGGAAACAGGCCATCTCGACCCCTCTAGTCCGTGCCGAACACATAATCTCCCCTAGTCCCATATACCTGCGCTCAGACCATAACCCTCCATTCCTTTCCCATCCATATAACTATCCAATTTATTTTTAAATGATAAAAATGAACCTGCCTCCACCACCTTCACTGGAAGCTCATTCCACACAGCTACCACTCTCTGAGTAAAGAAGTTCCCCCTCATGTTACCCCTAAACTTCAGTCCCTTAATTCTCAAGTCATGTCCCCTTGTTTGAATCTTCCCTACTCTCAGTGGGAAAAGCTTTTCCACGTCAACTCTGTCTATCCCTCTCATCATTTTAAAAACCTCTATCAAGTCCCCCCTTAACCTTCTGCGCTCCAAAGAATAAAGCCCTAACTTGTTCAACCTTTCTCTGTAACTTAGTTGCTGAAACCCAGGCAACATTCTAGTAAATCTCCTCTGTACTCTCTCTATTTTGTTGACATCCTTCCTATAATTAGGCGACCAAAATTGTACACCATACTCCAGAATTGGCCTCACCAATGCCTTGTACAATTTTAACATTACATCCCAACTTCTATACTCAATGCTCTGATTTATAAAGGCCAGCACACCAAAAGCTTTCTTTTCCAAGGGAACATTTGTCCTGCATCTAGCCTATCCAATCCTTTTAAAATGTTATATGTTCCTGTAAGAGCCCCTCTCATCCGTCTAAATTCCATTGAATACAAGACCCATTCTTTCATCATATGTCAGACCCGCCATCCTGGGAATTAACCTGGTGAACCTTTGCTGCACTCCCTCAATAGCAATATTGTCCTTCCTCAATTAGGAGACCAAGATTCCACACAATACTCCAGGTGCAGTCTCACTTACAACTGCAGTGGGACCTCCTTGCTCCTAAACTCAAATCCTCTCGCAATGAAGGACAACATGCAATTAGCTTTCTTCACTGCCTGCTGTAACTGCATGCTTTGTTCCAGTGACTGACATACAAGCACACCCAGGTGTTGTTGCATCTCCCCTTTTCTCAATCTAACACCATTCTGATAATAATCTGCCTTCCTGTTCTTGCCACCAAAGTGGATAACCTCACATTTATTCACATTACACTGCATCTGTCATGCATCTGCCATGCATCTGCCCACTCACCCAACCTACCCAAGTCACCCTGCAGCCTCATAGCATCCTTCTCGCAGCTCACACTGCCACCCATCTTTCTGTCATTCGCAAACTTGGAGATGTTACATTTAGTTCCCTCTTCTCAATCGTTAATATATATTGCAAATAACTGGGGTCACAGCACCGAGCCTTGCAGAACCTCACTGGTCACTACCTGCCATTCTGAAAAGAACCCGTTAATACCTATTCTTTGCTTCGTATCTGCCAACCAGTTCTCTATCCATGTCAATAGCCAACAGTTTACCTAACACCATTTGCTGACTAATGTGGATTCGCTTCAGTTCATCGCTCCCACTCAATCCTGGGTTCCCCAGTATATCTGGGAGATTGTTTGAGTCTTCTTTAGTGAAGACAGAATCAAAGTACTCCTTCCTCTTCATGGAACAGGGGTTCCCCTCCTCCACCATAGATGAGGCTCGCACCAGGGTCTCCTCCATACCCCGTAACATTGCTCTCTCTCCCCATCCCCCCACTCGCAACAAGGACAGAGTCCCCCTGGTCCTCACCTTTCACCCCACTAGCCGGCACAGACAACAAATAGTCCTCCGTCAGTTTTGACCTCTCCAACGTGAACCCACCACTCGCCACATCTTCCCATCTCCCCTCGTCTGCTTTCCGCAAAGACTGCTCCCCCCGTAACTCCCTGGTCAATTCTTCCCTTCCCTCCCGCTCCACCCCCTCCCCGGGCACTTTCCCTTGAAACCGCAAGAGATGCTACACCTGTCGCTTTACCTCCCCCCTCGACTCCATTCAAGGACCCAAGCAGTCGTTCCAGGTGCGACAGAGGTTCACCTGCACCTCCTCCAACCTCATCTACTGTATCCGCTGCTCTAGATGTCAGCTGATCTATATCGGTGAGACCAAGCGTAGGCTTGGCTATCGCTTCGCCGAACACCTCCGCTCGGTCCGCCTTAACCAACCTGACCTCCCGGTGGCTCAGCACTTCAACTCCCCCTCCCAATCCGTATCCGACCTCTCTGTCCTGGGCCTCCTCCACGGCCAGAGTGAGCAACACCGGAAATTGGAGGACAGCACCTTATATTACGCTTGGGCAGTCTGCATCCTGGTGGCATGAACATTGAATTCTCACAATTCTGTTAACCCTTGCTGTCTCCTCCCCTTCCTACCTCAGCCCTCGGGCTCCTCCTCCTCCTTTTTCCTTTCTTCTCCCCGCCTCCCCCCTACCCCTATCAGTCCGAAGAAGGGTTTCGGCCCGAAACGTTGCCTATCTCCTTCGCTCCATAGATGCTGCTGCTGAGTTTCTCCAGCATTATTGTGTACCAAAGTACACCTTTAACTGTTCTGCCATTTCCTTGTTTCCCATTATACATTCAACTGTCGCTCATTGTAAGGGATCTACATTTGGCTTCAGTGATCTTTTCCTTGTTACATCTCTAAATAAGCTTTTACAGTCAGTTTTTATATTCCCTGCAAGCTTTCTTTCATGCTCTTTCGGGGAATATAAAAACTAACTAAACACTTCTTTAGATATGTGAGCTGCCCAAGCAAAATATGAGATGCTGTTCTTCCAAGTTATGTTTAGGCTCACTGACAATAGAGGAGGCCTAGGACAGAAAGTTCAGTGTGGGAATGGGAAGGAGAATGAAAGTGTTTAGCAACTGGGAGATTAGGTAGGTCCAGGGGGACTCAACGAAGGAGTTCAGCGAAACAATTGACCAGTCTACGTTTGGTAGGCACAGAGAGAGTTACAGGCTGGGATCTAATCCGGGTGTTCGGGGGAGGGTGGGGGGAGCGGGTGGGAGGGTAAAGAATGACAGGTCCCCAGGTGTGGGTTAGAGACTGGGGTCTAATCCAGAGATCCAGAGGGGTGGATATATATAGAGAATGACAGATCCCCTGGGAGTGGGTTAGAGACTGGGGTCTAATCCAGGGGTCTGGGAGCTTTATGTATAGAACAACAGATTATGATTGAATCAAGATTCTTGTGTGTGGATTATAGGCTGGGGATCAGGGCATTTGGGCCATATCCCTCCAAACTTGTCCTATCCATGTACCTGTCCAAATGTTTCTTCAACGTTGCCACAGTCCCTGCCTCAACTACCTCCTTCGGCAGCTCATTGCATTCACCCACCAGTCTTGTTGTAAAAACGTTGCCCCTCAAGCTCCTACTAAATCTTTCTCCTCTCACTTTAAACCTATGTCCTCTGGTTCTCAATTCCCTTACTCTGGGCAAATGAGCGTGAGCATCTACCCGATCTATTCCTCTCATTATTTTATACACTTCTATCAGATCAGCCCTCATCCTCCTGCATTGCAAAGAATAGAGTCCAAGCCTGCCCAACCTCTCCCTATAGCTCAGACCCTCTAGTCCTGGTTCACACTCACACACTTGCAAACACTAATAAATGTTCACACACACACTCACACATGCACGCACACTTGCTCACGCACTTGTGCGCAGTCATAGAGACATGCAGCATGGAAACTGGCCCTTTGGCCAAAATGCCAGACCGATCAACACGTCTCATCTACACGAGTTCAACCTGCCTGCATTAGACCCATATCCCTCTAAACCCGTCCGGTATCACACTCACACACACATGTATACCCGCATAAAGCTGGTCACACACATACACATGCACACATACTTACACCCTTGTTCCCCCACAACCACTCTCCCTGATCGAGCACGATGGGACATTGGTAGATTTGTTGCCTCACAGCGCTAGAGACTTGGGTTCGATCCTGTCCATGGGTGCTATTTGTATGGAGTTTGCACGTTCTTCCAGTGACCTTGTGGGTTTTCTCTGGGTGCTACAGTTTCCTCCCACACTCGAATTGTCACGTACACTTGTTTTCAGGGTTAACTATTGAGAGCTAGCATTCAGTAACTTTCCACTGAGAAACAGGCGTTTTTATCTATGTCGGAAGATTTGGGAGTCTTGGTGTAGCCTTGAGTTCACAAGCTCTACTTTGTGTTTCGTGAACTTGTTTTCTTAACTCTCTGGGACACCTGTACCAGGAATGTTTAGCCATTCACTGGAGTAACGTTCGATTCCCACAGAGTGAATGCTGCCCATGTTGAAATACAAGATGGAAGAACAGCTCACTTCTTCCCACAGTTCCCACAATCACCCCTTTTGTCCTAACAGGATAATAATACAATGTTAGTCAGTATAATCAGTATCATCATCCAGGGAGATATTCATGAGTTGCATTATATTGTGATCAGCATCATATTGAAACAGGATGTGTTGTGGTTCAGCACTGAGGCAAGAGTGCTGTTTTGATTAGCAGAAAGCTCGAATAAGGCAGAATGATAGCTGGAATAGTACATATATTGTGACAACAGTGGCTAAAATAACAATAGTATATTTTAAATTGGTCTTAAAGAGCCCTCCAGCCCAGCTTCCTTGGTCAGAGAGCCACCCCCACCAGTCAAAGGGTTTCATTTCTGAGATCTTATGCTGGATATGGTCTTGAATAATCCTCACATCAGATTCAATTTGTTTGTCTTGTTTAGAGAAGAAACAGCAGGATAATTTACACTTATACCAAACCAATTAACCTACAAACCTGCAGGTCTTTGGAATGCTAGAGGAAACTGAAGATCACCGAGAAAACCCACGCAGGTCGCGGGTAGAACGCAGGTCACGGGGAGAGTGTACAAACTCCGTACAGATAGCACCCATATTCAGGATCGAACCCGGGTCTCCAGCGCTGCATTCGCTGTAAGGCAGCTACTCTACCGCTGCACCACCGTGACTTTGTCTTGGCAAGAGAAGAAACAGCAGGATTCGTTAAGGGTTGCACACATTCCCTCCTGGGCCATGAGGAGAAAGTCCAGACGCATCTTGTTGTGCATGGCCCCTTGGGCAAGAGTGACCATAATATGGTTGAGTTCTTCATTAGGATGGAGAGTGACATAATTAATTCAGAAACAAGGGTTCTGAACTTAAAGAAAGGTAACTTTGAGGGTATGAGATGTGAATTGGCCAAGATAGACTGGCAATTGATTCTTAAAGGGTTGACGGTGGATATGCAATGGAAGGCATTTAAAGGCTGCATGGATGAAATGCAACAATTGTTCATCCCAGTTTGGCAAAATAATAAATCAGGGAAGGTAATGTATCCGTGGATAACAAGGGAAATTAGGGAAAAGATGAAGCATACAAATTAGCCAGAAAAAGCAGCCTAGCAGAGGACTGGGAGAAATTCAGTCCAGCAGAGGAGGACAAAGGGCTTAATTAGGAAAGGGAAAATAGATTATGAAAGAAAACTGGCAGGGAACATAAAAACTGACTGCAAACATTTTTATAGATATGTGAAGAGAAAAAGATTAGTTAAAGCAAATGTAGGTCTCTTGCAGTCAGAAACAGGTGAATTGATCATGGGGAACAAGGACATGGCAGACCAATTGAATAACTACTTTGGTTCTGTCTTCACTAAGGAAGACGTTAATAATCTGCTGGAAATAGCAGGGGACCGGGGGTCAAATGAGATGGAGGAACTGAATGAAATCCAGGTAGCTGGGAAGTGGTGTTAGGTAAATTGAATGGATTAAAGGCCGATAAATCCCCAGGGCCAGATAGGCTGCATCCCAGAGTACTTAAGGAAGTAGCCCCAGAAATAGTGGATGCATTAGTGATAATTTTTCAAAACCTTTTAGATTCTGGAGTAGTTCCTGAGGATTGGAGGGTAGCTAATATAACCCGGCAGTGACTACCGCAAGGCTTAGTGCTGGGAGCCCAGCTATTTACAATATATATTAATGATTTGGACGAGAGAATTGAATGCAACATCTCCAAGTTTGCGAATGACACGAAGCTGGAGGGCGGTGTTAGCTGTGAGGAGGATGCTAGGAGGCTGCAAGGTGACTTGGATAGGCTGGGTGAGTGGGCAAATGCATGGCAGATGCAGGATAATGTGGATAAATGTGAGGTTATCCATTTTGGTGGTAAAAATCGGAAAGTAGACTGTTATCTGAATGGTGGCCAATTAAAAAACATAGAAACATAGAAAATAGGTTCAGGAGTAGGCCATTCGGCCCTTCGAGCCTGCACCGCCATTCAATATGATCATGGCTGATCATCCAACTCAGTATCCTGTACCTGCCTTCTCTCCATACCCCCTGATCCCTTTAGCCACAAGGGCCATGTCTAACTCTCTCTTAAATATAGCCAATGAACTGGCCTCAACTACCTTCTGTGGTAGAGAATTCCAGAGATTCACCACTCTCTGTGTGAAAAATGTTTTCCTCATCTCGGTCCTAAAAGATTTCCCCCTTATCCTTAAACTGTAACCCCTTGTCTGGACTACCCCAACATCGGGAACAATCTTCCTGCATCTAGCCTGTCCAACCCCTTAAGAATTTTGTAAGTTTCTATAAGATCCCCCCTCAATCTTCTAAATTCTAGCGAGAACAAACCGAGTCTATCCAGTCTATCTTCATATGAAAGTCCTGACATCCCAGGAATCAGTCTGGTGAACCTTCTCTGTACTCGAAGGGCCGAATGGCCTACTCCTGCACCTATTTTCTATGTTTCTATGCTTCTATGATATCTCCGAAAGTCCAGTGCCATCTTGGACAGTGACTGGACTTTGGAGTGAAGGGCCAAGATCACATCTACCGTCCTGTTCTTTATTCATTCCATGGCGGCTGAAATGTTGATGATTGCTTTCTCCAGTTCATTTACTCCCAGGCCAGGTATCAGGGTGCGGAGGAATTTGTGCAACCCTGTATTGCGGACAACAAGTGGGTTTTCAACCTCTATCCTGTGTCTAACCTTCCCTGGGGATGGCTGACCATGAGTCCTGGTCAAGTGAGCCCGGAGGGTTCTAACTCCCCAAGCATTAGGGGCTACGTATCCCATAGTCCAGGTCTCAATCCAATCCATAGGTAGGGATTTGTAAGCATTGTCACCACATATCTAGAATACCTTGTGCTGAACAACCGTAGAGTGCCACTCAGTTCAGTTGTGGCAAATTAAATTCCAGAGAACAGCGTATGTATGTATGTATGTATGTATGTATGTATGTATGTATGTATGTATGTATGTATGTATGTATGTATGTATGTATGTATGTATGTATGTATGTATGTATGTATGTATGTATGTATGTATGTATGTATGTATGTATGTATGTATGTGTGTATGTATGTATGTATGTATGTATGTATGTATGTATGTATGTGTATGTATGTATGTGTGTGTGTGTGTATGTGTGTGTATGTGTGTATGTGTGTATGTATGTATGTGTGTGTTTATGTATGTATGCGTGCCATGGATACTACATGTACACCACAATCTCAGTGGACCAAGAGATGAAGGTATCCCAATTACATCTTTCATGACATTCTGCTGCTTAGCAAAAGTATCAGCTGTCCACCAATACGAAGTGCCACCATAAGTGATGTTATAAGATCTCTGGCAGTAACAAGTGGAATTTACACCAAGATGTTTAAAATCATTATCGATGGTCGTGTTTATGTCAGTTTCTAGATTCCCACGATAGCATTCCCATGAACTCTGTGTATGTTTGGAAAAGTGGCGAGGAAACTGAAAACGGGAATGTTTATTGTCATGGTCTACCAGATACTGACATTGTTTTAGATTAATGCTGCCCACCTGGGTACCCCCTTTGTGTATAATTCTTTCACACACACAAGATGCCTGTCAGGTAACGGAGAGGTCAGGGGAGAGGGGGTCTGTATGGGGGGAGTGGTGTTGTGGAGAGCAGAGACCCCCTTGTCCACCCTACACCAAATTACCTTTGCGTGGTGTGTTTAGTTCAGTTCAGTTCAGTTTAGTTTAGTTTAGTTTAGCTAAACTCTCAGGGGGATATCTGTACACTGACCGGTGTCTCTCTCACTGTCTCTCAGGGATATATCTGTACACTGACCGGTGTCTCACTCCCTCTCTGTCAGGGATATATCTGTACACTGACCAGTGTCTCTCTCCCTCTCTGTCAGGGATATATCTGTACACTGCCCGGTGTAACTCCATCCCTCTCTGTCAGGGGGATATCTGTACACTGCCCGGTGTAACTCCATCCCTCTCTGTCAGGGATATATCTGTACACTGCCCGGTGTCTCACTCCCTCTCTGTCAGGGATATATCTGTACACTGCCCGGTGTAACTCCATCCCTCTGTGTCAGGGATATATCTGTACACTGCCCGGTGTAACTCCATCCCTCTCTGTCAGGGATATATCTGTACACTGCCCGGTGTAACTCCATCCCTCTCTGTCAGGGATATATCTGTACACTGCCCGGTGTAACTCCATCCCTCTCTGTCAGGGATATATCTGTACACTGCCCGGTGTAACTCCATCCCTCTCTGTCAGGGATATATCTGTACACTGCCCGGTGTAACTCACTCCCTCTCTGTCAGGGATATATCTGTACACTGCCCGGTGTAACTCCATCCCTCTCTGTCAGGGATATATCTGTACACTGCCCGGTGTAACTCCACCCCTCTCTGTCAGGGGGATATCTGTACACTGCCCGGTGTCTCTCTCCCTCTCTGTCAGGGATATATCTGTACACTGCCCGGTGTCTCTCTCCCTCTCTGTCAGGGATATATCTGTACACTGCCCGGTGTCTCACTCCCTCTCTGTCAGGGATATATCTGTACACTGCCCGGTGTAACTCCATCCCTCTCTGTCAGGGATATATCTGTACACTGCCCGGTGTCTCTCTCCCTCTCTGTCAGGGATATATCTGTACACTGCCCGGTGTCTCTCTCCCTCTCTGTCAGGGATATATCTGTACACTGCCCGGTGTCTCACTCCCTCTCTGTCAGGGATATATCTGTACACTGCCCGGTGTAACTCCATCCCTCTCTGTCAGGGATATATCAGTAAACTGACCGGTGTAACTCCACCCATCTCTCTCAGGGATATATCTGTACACTGCCCGGTGTCTCTCACTCCCTCTCTCTCAGGGATATATCTGTACACTGCCCGGTGTAACTCCATCCCTCTCTGTCAGGGATATATCTGTACACTGCCCGGTGTAACTCCACCCCTCTCTGTCAGTGATATATCTGTACACTGCCCGGTGTAACTCCATCCCTCTCTGTCAGGGATATATCTGTACACTGCCCGGTGTAACTCCATCCCTCTCTGTCAGGGATATATCTGTACACTGACTCTACGAGTCTGTGATGACCAGTGATCTCCATACACTCCCACTACCCTACACACACTTTTGTATGATGTCAGAGTAAATTATAGATCCTGTAATTAACACTTCAATCTACCTGATCTGTGTACTTTCTCAGTTGGCATCTTTTCGATGTATAAATGTTCTGCTGTCCCGACTTTATGGTTGTGATCACAGCCTTTGACTGCGATATTACTCTCCTTGTGCAAGTAAAATAAACCTACTGTTGATGGTCAATGATTTGAGCCCTTAAGTCTTATTACCGGTCGTGATGTCAACTCTACTCAGCTACTCATGGCATTAGTCAGAGGAGTGAGAATGATGGTCTCGGGGTTAATGCATGGTGCAGGACCCAAGGGGCTGAATATCCACACCAGACTCTACAGAAGGGTCTCAATCCACAACATCACCTACCCAGGCTATCCAGAGATGTTACCAGACTCATTGAATAACTCCAGCACTTTGTGTTCTACCTGCCTCAGTTCCTTAAGGGCCTGTCCCACCAAACGAGGTAATTCCAGAATTCTCCGGAGTTTTCCCCTGATTCGAACTCGGAGAATGTCCGTAGCGGGTCGTAGGAGTTCGTGGATGTCTCGTAGCTACTCGTACGAGTAAAAAGTAACCATTTTTTTCATCACGAGTATTTTCTTACTCATGGACATTTTTCAGTGTTGAAAAAACGCCACGAGTTTACCGGATATCCCGAGTACCTACCGTTACTCGTATGAGCCGCTACGAGACATCTACGAACTCCAACTACAGACATTCCCCGAGTTCGAATCAGAGGAAAACACGGGACAACTCTTGAATTACCTCGTACAGTGGGACAGGCCCTTTACTTTGAACACCTGCCCGGTGATCGGTCCAACAACCAAGAAAGCACACCATCGCTGCTCCTTCCTGAGAAAGCTTAGGAAGTTTAGCATGGCCACTACAACTCTCACCAGCTTCTACAGATACATCATCTCTTAGTTTGGAAAGAGCTCCTTCCAAGACCGCAAGAAATTGCAGCGAATTGTGGACGCAGCCCAGACCATCACACAAACCAACCTCCCTTCTATTGACTCCATTTATAACTCATGCTGCTTCAGCAAGGCCAGCAGTATCATTATGCCTGATCATCTAAAATCAGTCCCCCGTTCCTGCTTTTCCCAATATCCCTTGATTCTTTAAGCCCTAACAGCTAAATCTAACTCTCTCTTCAAAAACATCCAGTGAATTGGCCTCCACTGCCTTCTGTGGCAGAGAATTCCACAGATTCACAACTCTCTGGGAGAAAATGTTTTTCCTCAACTCAGTACTAAATGGCCGACCCCATATTCTTAAACTGTGACCCCTGGATCTGGACTCCCTCAACATGGGGAACATTTTTCCTGCATCTAGCCTGTCCATTCCTTTAAGAATTTTAGGTGGTCGCTTGTGATCGTTGATATCTCTAAACTAAACTAAACTGAACTAAACTGAACTAAACTAAACTAAACATAGAACAATACAGCACAGGTATAGATGCCTTGGCCCATAATACCTGGGCTGAACATGAAACCAAGTTTCAACGTGGAATCTGTAAAGTCTAAACTGTACTCACCTCCCCATTGTTACCCCTGCGCCCACCAAGGTAGAAACTCATTTTCTCCGTGGACGGGCCAGGCTTGTCCTCCAATCTCACCCCGATCGCCTCTCATCTCCGCTGGCCGCGTTTAGTGCCAGGATCTTGCCTCCTCTCCTCCTTCTCCCCCCACACTTGGCCAGGGGGGTCATGAGGTTGGAGCGGAACCTGTTGTCCATCCAACAGTAGATGAAGGGGTTCCAACAGGTGCTGCTCACGGCCACCCAGTGGAAGGTAAAGTAGAGGGTGTTGTTGAATTGGACACGTTGGCCGATGAGCAGGACGGTGTAGACGTTGAGGGGGAACCAACAGAGGGTAAAGGCCATGATGATGAAGATCATCTTGATGGTCCTCTTCTTCCTGCAGCGTTGAGCGGCGGCCTCGGCTTCTGTGACGGCACCAATGGTTTCCCTCACCAATAGCTTCTTGCTCACCGCGGAGGAGGCTACGGTGATCACCACCAACGGCAGGACGTAGAACAGTGTGAAGGTTGACTTGTCCATGCACATCCTGAAGACTTCTGAAGGCCTTGGAAAAGCGGGGACGCAATGACTCCTGATGATCTTGTCTCTGGAAGGAAGGGACAAGCGGAGAAAGCGGGTTAGAGGTTTCATGAGTTGAGGGTGTGGAGAATGGTGAGGTGGTGAATCTGTGGAATTCTGTGGAAAATTCTGTGGAAAACCAATGGATATTTCTAAGACTGAGATAGTTATATTCTTGATTAGTACGGGTGTCAGGGGTTATGGGGATAAGGCAGAAGAAAGGGTTTTAGAGGTAAAGATAGATCAGACATGATTGAATGGCAGAGTAGACTTGATGAATTCAAATTCCCACAACTACATTTGTGGGATTCGAACTGACTTTATTGTGTGCAGTTCTGGTCCCCTTTTTGTAGAGGGTGGCGCAGCGGTAGAGTTGATGCCTCACAGCGACAGAGACCCGGGGTCGATCCTGACTATGGGTGCTGTTTGTGCAGAGTTTGCACGATCTTCCCGTGACCACATGGATTTTCTCCGGGTGCTGTGGTTTCCACCCACATTCCAAAGGCGGTAGAGGGGAGGAGGGTGTGTCTGTAGCCTGTCTCCTTTATCATTGTTACTTTTTTGCATATCTTTCATTCATTTAGAAACATAGAAACATAGAAACGTAGAAAATAGGTGCAGGAGTAGGCCATTCGGCCCCGAGCCTGCACCACCATTCAATATAATCATGGCTGATCATCCAACTCAGTATCCTGTACCTGCCTTCTCTCCATACCCGCTGATCCCTTTAGCCACAAGGGCCACATCTAACTCCCTCTTAAATATAGCCAATGAACTGGCCTCAACTACCTTCTGTGGCAGAGAATTCCAGAGATTCACCACTCTCTGTGTGAAAAATGTTTCTCCCATCTCGGTCCTAAAAGATTTCCCCCTTATCCTTAAACTGTAACCCCTTGTTCTGGACTTCCCCAACATCGGGAACAATCTTCCTGCATCTAGCCTGTCCAACCCCTTAAGAGTTTTATAAGTTTCTATAAGATACCCCCTCAATATTCTAAATTCTAGCGAGTACAAACCGAGTCTATCCAGTCTTTCTTCCTATGAAAGTCCTGACATCCCAGGAATCAGTCTGATGAACATTCTCTGTACTCCTTCTATGGCAAGAATGTCCTTCCTCAGATTAGGAGACCAAAACTGTACGCAATACTCCAGGTGTGGTCTCACCAAGACCCTGTACAACTGCAGTAGAACCTCCCTGCTCCTATACTCAATTTATTCTATATCTCCCTATATCACCATCTTTATCTCCCGTTTCCCTTTCCACTGGCTCCCACCAAGTCCACGCTGTCCAGTGATCACCCCGTACACCTAGCAATGTCAAGTTCAAGTTCAAGTGAGTTTATTGTCATGTGTCCCTGATAGGACAATGAAATTCTTGCTTTGCTTCAGCACACAGAACATAGTAGGCATTTACTACAAAACAGCTCAATGTGTCCATATACTATAATATAAATATATACACACATGAATAAATAAAATCATAAAGTGCAAATAACAGATAATTGGTTATTAATAATTAAAGTTTTGTCCGAGCCAGGTTCAATACCCTGATGACTGTGGGGAAGTAGCTATTCCTGAACCTGGTTGTTGCAGTCTTCAGGCTCTTGTACCTTCTACCTGAAGGTAGCAGGGAGATGAGTGTGTGGCCGGGATGTTGTGGGTCTTTGATGATACTGCCAGCCTTTTTGAGGCAGAGACTGTGATAAATCCCCTCGATGGAAGGAAGGTCAGAGCCAATGATGGACTGGGCAGTGTTTACTACTTTTTGTAGTCTTTTCCTTTCCAGGGCTCTCAAGTTGCCGAACCAAGCCACGATGCAACCGGTCAGCATGCTCTCTACTGTGAACCTGTTGAAGTTAGAGAGAGTCCTCCTTGACAAACCCGTAGTCTTCTCAGGAAGTAGAAGCTCTGATGAGCTTTCTTGATAATTGCATTAATGTTTACGGACCAGGAAAGATCTTCAGAGATGTGCACGCCCAGGAATTTGAAGCTCTTGACACTTTCAACCATCGACCCATTGATATAAACGGGGCTGTGGGCCCCCATCCTACTCTTTCCAAGGTCCACAATCAGTTCCTTGGTTTTGCTGGTGTTGAGGGCGAGGTTATTGTGCTGGCAGCATATGGACAGTTGCTCGATCTCTCTTCTATACTCCGACTCATCCCCATCAGTGATACGTCCCACAACAGTGGTGTCCTCAGCGAACATGATGATGGATTCGCACTGAGACCGGCTACGCAGTCATTTGGATAGAGTGAGTACAGCAGGGGGCTTAGCGCGCAGCCTTGAGGTGCTCCTGTGCTGATTGTTATCGAGGCTGACACATTTCCACCAATACGAACAAACTGTGGTCTGTGAATGAGGAAGTCGAGGATCCAATTGCAGAGGGATGCGCAGAGACCCAGTTCTGCGAGTTTGGTCATACACACCAAGGACAAGTTACAATTACTGAAGCCAATTAACCTACAAACTTACACGTCTTTGGGATGCAGGAGGGAACCAGAGCACCTGGAGAAAGCCCATGCAGTCACAGGGAGTACGTACTCTCTCTGGGTAGAAACAAAATGCTGGAGTAACTCAGCAGGTGAGGCAGTTTCCATGGAGAGAAGGAATTGGTGACGCTTCAGTCTGAAGAATGGTCTCAATCCGAAGCGCTGCAAATTTCTTCTCTCCATAGATGCTGCCTCACCCGCTGAGTTCTGCAGCATTTTGTGTCTATCCTCGATTTTACCAGCATCTGCAGTTCTTTCCTAAATATACAAACTCTGTACAGACAGCATCCATAGCCAACATCACACCCAGGCCTCAGGCGCTGCAAGGCAGCATTTCGGCAAAAGGATGGTAGGTGTATAGATTGAGCTGATTGAGGAGGTAGTTGAGATAGGTACTATCACGATGGTAATGAAAGATTAGGACAGGTACATGGATAGGATAGGTGTAGAGTGATAAGGGCAGGTGGGTCTAGTTTAGATGGGACATGTTGGTCGGTGTGGGCAAGTTGGGCCAAAGGGCCAAAGGGCCTATTTCCACGCTGGATGACTGTAATTTGAGTTTAGCTTGATTTATAATTCATAATTATACCGTAACAAATTAACCTACTAACCGAGAGAAAACCCACGCAGGTCACGGGGAGAACATACAAACTCTGTACAGTCAGCACCTGTAGTGAGGATCAAACCCGAGTCTCTGGCGCTGTAAGGCAGCAACTCTACCGTTGTGCCACTGTGCCACCCCTACATCTTGTAAATGGGATTAATATGGATGGTTAGCATGAACCTGTTGGGCTGAATGGCCTGTATACACGCTATATGACTCCGTGACCTATGTTTTGGGCCCAGAAGCTAGAGTGCTGTAGACATCAACCCACTACTCCACAAGGCTGGGATGAGTGATAGGGGCAGTGGGATGGGGAAGGGAGGTATTTCAGTAACATTTACCTGTACATGTAGTGAAACAACGTCTGGTAAATAGCGTGAGGCAGAGAAACAAGACGCCAGTGCCCAGATGTTAACGATAGATAAAATACCTTTGGAGAGGGACATGCGAGGCTTTAAAGGATTTAGAATCACCTGCAAGTAAACAACAAGAATTGGAAATGAAAACACAAAATAAAATGCAGACTTAATTTTAGAGATACAGCGCGGAAACAGGCTCTTTGGCCCACTGAGTCTGCACCAATCAGCAATCTCCGCACATTAACACTATCCTACACACACTAGAGACAATTTTATATTCATAGAAAACCAATTAACACAAACCTGTACGTCTTTGGAGTGTGAGAGGAAACCGAATATCTCGGTGAAAACCCACCCAGTCACAGGGTGAATGTACAAACTTCGTACAGACAGCACCCGTAGTCAGGATGGAACTCGGGTCTCCGGCACTGAATGTGCTGTAAGGCAACAACTCTACTGCTGTGCCACCGTGTCACCCTTTTATCACAGAAGGTGTGGGTAAATAATAACAGAAACCCTCGGCAGGTCAGGCAGCGTCTGTGGAGAGATGCACTGTGATGAGATGAAGCAGGACCCTTCATCAGAAGCATTGAGTATGTGCCGGGGGAAAGATTTAATAGGAACCTGAAGGGTATGGAACATGCTTCCTGAGGAGATAGTTGAGGCAGGATCTATTGCAAGGTTTATGAAACATTTAGACAGGTACATGGATAGGACAGGTTTAGAGGGATATGGGACAAATGCAGGCAGGTGGGACTAGTGTAGATAGGACATGTTGGTCGGTGCAAATTAGGCCGAAGGGCCTGCTTCCACGCTGTAGGCTGAAGAGTCTGCTTCCACGCTGTAGTTAATTTAGTGTGGTTTAGAGATATAGCGCCGAAACGGGCTCTTCAGCCCACCGACTCCACGCCGACCAGCGATAACCACATACACTAGCACCATCCTACACACTAGAGACAATTTACTATTTTTACCAAAGCCAATTAATCTACAAACTTGTACGTCTTTGGAGTGTGGGAGGAAACCGGAGCACCAGGGGAAAACCCACGTGGTCATAGGCAGAACTTACAAACTCCGTACAGGCAGCACCAGTAGTCAGGATGAAACCCCGGATCTCTGGCGCTGTGAGGCAGCTACTCTACCGCTGAGCCACCATGCTGTATGAATTAGGTCGTGATGTTGCACCTTTATAAAATGTTGGTTAGTCTGCTTATTGCGTATTGTGTGCAGTTCTGGTCACCCACTTATATGCAGGATGTGGAGGCTTTGGAGAGGATGCAGGTTGACCAGAATGATACCTGGATTAAAGTGAATTAGTTGTAAATGGACGTTGGACAGACTTGGATTGTTTTCTCCCACGCTCCATCCAAAGACGTACACTTTGTAGGTTAATTGGCTTGGTATAAAGGTAAATGACTTCTAGTGTGTGTAGGGGGTTAATGTGCGGGGTTCGCCTGGTCGGTGTGGACTTGGTGGGCAGATGGGCATGTTTCCACGCTGTATCTCCAAACTAAACTCAGCTATGTTTAATCAGACTTTACTGGACTTTATCTTGCTCTAATCATATCCATTTATCCTGTATCTCGGTACACGTGAGAATAAACTAAATTACTTTACAAACCTGAATGTCTTTTGGACAAGAGCACTCGGTGAAACCCACGCAGTCACAGGCAGGATGTATAAACCCCATACAGACAGCACCCAAGGTCAGGATTGATCCTGGGTCTCTGGAGCTGTGAGTCAGCAGCTACAGTACCACTGCGCCACAGTGCTGTTCAACTCTATGACTCTACGTAGAATCAGATCGTGATGTTGCATCTTTATACAACTTTGGATAGTCTGCTTATTGAGTATTGTGTGCAGTTCTGGTCGCCCCATTACAGGGAGGATGTGGAGGCTTTGGTGAGGATGCAGAAGAGGTTTACCAGAATGATAACCGGATCAAAATGTATCAGCTGTAAAGGGACATTGGACAGACTAGGATTGTTTTCTCCGGAGCAAGTGAGGCTGAGTGAAAATATATAAAACCATGAGAGGCATTGATTGGGTAGACTTTTTTCCAAATCTTTTTTCCAGGGTAGAAAATTGTCTATACAATATTGAGGTTCACAAAGTTAATTCCTGGGAAGGCTGGACAGTCATATGTTGAATAAATGGAGCAGCTGGGCTTGCATACTCTGGAATTTAGTAGGATGACAGGGGATCTTATTGAAACATAAGATTATTAATATAATAATAATAATATATCTTTTATTGTCATTGCACGTCAGTGCAACGAGATTTAGTGTGCAGCTCCACTGATGTACAAGAAAGGTAAATAAATACAATACATAAATAAGCAAGCTGAATTGTCCGCCCACCGGGACCACCCACGCATCGCCCGCGGACCCCGACTCAACCACCACTGGACTCCAACCATCGGGTCCGGTGACCCGCGCCACTGGACTCCGACCATCGGGTCCGTTGACCCGCGCCACTCCACCCCCCTCCAGCAACCCACAGCCGTCGCCTTACCTGGAGCCTGGACTCTGCACTGGGCCTGCAGCCTCCACGCTGCTTACTCCCACTCTCCTGGACTTAACTCCATCGGGTCCTAGCGCCCGTCTGCCCAGCCGTGCTAACCTCAGTGGCTGCTCCACTGACCCTCCCCCATCCCCCCCCAACCATGTCACACCCGCTCTTCCCCACCCACCTTACAGCCCTCTCTCCCCCCCCACCCCCTGACCACCCACCACTCCTCCAACACCCACAACCCCCCCACACATCGCCCCGTCCCCAGTCTACCCACCTGCCTTCCTCTGGCCCCAACTCCCACCCCTGCCGGGTGTTCACCATCCCCCCCGACCTCCCCCTCTCCCCCACCCAACGGTCTGTCCTCAGCAGAGGTCTTACCTTTGTCCCCCTCCGTCCCCATCTCAATGAGTTCCGCGCCCACCATGACTTGGAGCGCTTCTACCGTCGTCTCCGCCTCACAGCGCACTTCCATGGGAAGGAGTCCTCGCCCCCTAATGATGACCCCGTTTTCCCGTCTCCAACGCACCCCCTCCTCGTGGAACCCCCCTCAGAAAGTCCCTGCTCTGGAACTCTTCATTCAGAACTGCCGCCGCGACGTCAACCGCCTTCAACTTCTCCACTCCCCTGTCTCACTCCAATCTTTCCCCCTCTGAACGCACTGCCATCGAATCACTCCGCAAAAACCCAGACTGGGTCATCAAACCAGCCGACAAGGGAGGTGCCGTGGTAGTCTGGCGCGCCGATCTCTACAAAGCTGAGGCCACGCGCCAACTCTCGGACACCTCCTCCTACTTACCCTTGGACCATGACCCCACTGACGAGCACCAGGCCACCATTTCTAGCACCATCACCGACTTCATCAACTTCCCACGCCCTGCCCGACCGAGCTTCCAACCTCATCGTTCCCCAGCCCCGCACGGCCCGTTTTTACCTTCTCCCCAAAATCCACAAACCCGGCTCTCCCTGTAAACCATTGTCTCTGCTTGTTCGTGCCCCACCGAACTCATCTCCACATACCTTGACTCCATACTATCTCCCCTGGTCAAATCCCTTCCCACCTATGTTCTAGACACCTCAGACACTCTCCGCCGCCTCCGCGCATTCCACTTTCTAGGCCCTCATCCCCTCATCTTCACCATGGACGTCCAGTCACTCTACACCTCCATCCCCCACCAGGATGGCCTCAAAACCCTCCGGTTCTTCCTCGACCAGAGGAGCAACCTATACCCAGCCACTGACACTCTCTTCCGCTTAGCGGAGTTGGTCCTCACCCTCAACAACTCTACGTTTGACTCCTCCCATTTCCTCCAAACACAAGGCGTAGCTATGGGCACACGCATGGGCCCCAGCTACGCCTGCCTCTTTGTCGGGTACGTTGAACAATCCTTGTTCGAGACGCACCAGGGCCCCATCCCCGACCTCTACCTCCGCTACATTGACGACTGCTTTGGTGCCACCTCCTGCACCCGCACACAACTGACTGACTTCATCCACTTCAGCACCAACTTCCATCCGGCACTCCAATACACCTGGACGATTTCCGACACTTCCCTACCATTCCTTGACCTCACCATCTCCATCGCAGGGGACAGACTCCTGACCGACATACATTACAAACCCACTGACTCACATGGCTATCTGGACTACACGTCTTCCCACCCTGCCCCCTGTAAAGACTCCATCCCCTACTCCCAATTCCTCCGCCTACGCCGCATCTGCTCCTAGGATGAGGCGTTCCACACCAGGACATCTGAAATGTCCTCATTCTTCAGGGAATGGGGATTCCCCTCCTCCACCATAGATGAGGTTCACACCAGGGTCTCATCCATACCCCGCAACACTGCTCTCTCTCCCCATCCCCGCACTCGCAACAAGGGCAGAGTCTCCCTCTGGTCCTCACCTTTCATCCCACCAGCCGTCACATACAACAAATAATCCTACGTCATTTTGGCCACCTCCAACGTGACCCCACCACTCGCCACATCTTCCCATCTCCCCCAATGTCTGCCTTCCGCAAAGACCGCTCCCTCCGCAACTCCCTTGTCAATTCTTCCCTTCCATCCCGTACCACCCCCTCCCCGGGCACTTTCCGTTGCAACCGCAAGAAATGCAACACCTGTCCCTTTACCTCCCTCCTTGACTCCATTCAAGGGCCCAAGTAGTCATTCCAGGTGCGACAGAGGTTCACCTGTATCTCCTCCAACCTCATCTACTGCATCCGCTGCTCTAGATGTCAGCTGATCTACATCGGTGAGACTATGCGGAGGTTGGGCGATCGTTTCGCCAAACACCTCCGCTCGGTCCGCAAGAACCTACCTGACTTCCGGTGGCTCAGCACTTCAACTCCCCCTGCCATTCCCAATCCGACCTCTCTGTCCTGGGTCTTCTCCATTGCCAGAGTGAGCAACACCGGAAATTGGAGGAACAGCATCTCATTTTCCGCTTGTGGAGCCTGCATCCAGCGGGCATGAACATTGAATTCTCCCAATTTTGTTAGCCCTGGCTGTCTCCTCCCCTTCCTTAGCCCTCGAGCTGTCTCCTCCCATCCCCCAGCCCTCAGGCTCCTCCTCCCCCCTTTTTCCTTCCTTCTCCCCGCCACCCCCTATCAGTCTGAAGAAGGGTTTCGGCCCTGAAACGTTACCTATCTCCTTCGCTCCATAGATGCTGCTGCACCCGCTGAGTTTCTCCAGCATTTTTATGTACCTTCACACCACAATGTTTGTCCTGAACATACAACCAAGTTAAACTAATCGGACATGACATGTACCCCATTCCCTGCAATGTGTTGTAATATGCTGCAGTTACACCACTCATTTTGCATGGTTGATTCTCTTGGCATTCATTTTCTGCATCCTTTCTTTGTACCTTAAAACACTAATTTCTGATAATACTAATACGCAGTAAGAGTGGATCAATCATTAATTTCCACAATATAGATTTCAGAACTGCTTTCATCATCTTATGCAAATGCTCCAAATATAATTTAGGGCAGCACAGTGGCACAGTGGTAGAGTTGCCACTTTACAGCGCCAGCCACTTGGGTTCGATCCTAACTATGGGTATTGTCTGTACAGAGTTTGTACATTCTACCTGTGACCACATGGGATTTCCCTGGGTCCTCTGGTTTTCTCCCACACTCCAAAGATGTGCAAGTTTGTAGGTTAATTGGCTTCTGTAAATTGTTCTTAGTGTGTAGGATAGAACTAATGTATGGGGTGATCATTGGTCGGCATGAACTCGGCAGGCAGAAGGGCCTGTTTCTAAGCTGTATCTCCAAACTAAACTAAACTAAACAATATATGGCCAAGCCCCATAAATCAATCTAATCCTTTAAAAAATCTCTTCCACCTCCAGTCCAACTTCTAAAAATGCATCTATCTGCAGCTAAGATCACTCAGATCAGAATTTAAAATGTTGGTGCTTTCATTTAAATCGCATCCAGAGACTTGAATCAAGAGAGGAAAAGATGCATTGTCATCAGTATTACTTTGTCAATGTATTTGCAATTAAACCATGGTTTAGAGGTTACAGTCCCGCTGATCCGTTGGCCTAGAGTTTCTTTCTAAAGTACATTTACTTGATGCAGTGTGCATGGAGACACAGCAACAATGCAGGCAGATATCATGCTAAAACTGGTATAAAACTGACAAAACACATGGAAATTGTACAGTCTCCAGTGCGTAGCTAAAAATCCATCTCTGGTTCAGAGACTTATCCATTAACTGTTATGTTTCCATATTCTCAATTACCCTGACAATGGTCTTTGAAAGACAGCCCCAGGCATAGATCAATTGTTATGTAAAGCAACATGAATGGTTTTCCGAAAATGGGCTTGTTGATTGAAATTAGATTGACATTTTGTAACGGTTACAGCTCTCAGATCCGCAAATGACCATCAAGTATTTTGTTGTTGTTGCTGTTTTAAGCAGGAATGCAATTCAAAGAGCATTTATCATTTGACAAGTTGATGATCAAGAATCAATGCGGCACTTTTGCAGTGTACACAAGCTACATAATTTAAATTATGAATCACTCTCTTCAGTAGCACACAACCTATTGTTCATAAGTGATCGGAGCAGAATTAGGCCATTCGGCCCATCAAATCTACTCCACCATTCAATCATGGCAGATCTATCTCTCCCTCCCAACCCCATGGATTAAAAGCACCATTGAACCATTGACTACTGATGTGTAATAAGCTTCCATGGGAACAAAAACAATTAAAAATACATAGGGTGGCCCGGTGGCGCAGCAGAAGAGTTGCTGCCTTACAGCGATTGTAGCGCCAGAGACCTGGATTCGGTCCTGACTACGGGTGCTGACTGTATGGAGTTTGTGTGTTCTCCCCGTGACCATGTGGGTTTTTTCCGAGGTCTTCAGTTTCCTCCCACACTCCAAAGGCGTACAGGTTTGTAGGTTAATTGGCTTTGGTAAAATTGTAAATTGTCCCGACTATGTAGGATAGTGTTAGTGTAAGGGGTGATCACTGGTTGGTGTGGACTTGGTGGACCAAAGAGCCTGGTTCTGCACTGTATCTCTAAACTAAAATAAAGTTTAAAGAAATGTACTCTGCATCTACCATATACTGTACATTCAGAAGATTTATTTTTATTTTTATTTAGATTTAGATTTTTAGATTTATTTTTCATTTCAGCAATGTTGTTGATGTAGATAAGAAGATCATCAGCGTGTATAACTTAAGATATTACAGAGTGCTTTAGATTAAGAGTGCCCCAACAGAGTATATGTGACAAACATGGCAAATTTAATTTATCATTGACATTTAGGGAAGTAAATTCCGCATCTAAATTAGTATCGGATTGGAGTCGCTGCCCTTTGCTGCCCTTGAAACTAACAGAAATTACAGTGTAGAAAAAGAATACTTAGATAAAACATTGATGTGATTTCTTAATTAAATGGAGGAAAACACTAGATTGTCTCTTGAATCTCAACAGATCGATGAAACTTCCAAAAGCTTGTACTAAGTGTAAAAGTAGCCTTGAAGCCAGATGGTGCAGCAAATCAAAGCTATTTTAATTTTCACCCCAACTCAGCTGTGAGGAATACCAGTTCATGGTAAATTTTTAATTGACACTTGAATAACTGAACTGAAAACATCTTAACACTTTTTGAGTAAATTGTCAGTGGATTTCATTCAGTCAAAAACTGTTACAATTAAGGCAGAGATTGGCAGATTAGAACGTGTGTCTGGGGTTATGGGGAGAAGGCAGGACAATTGGGATGAGAGGGAAAAATAGATCTGCCATGATTGAATGGCAGAGTAGACTTGATGGGCCAAATGGCCCAATTCTGCTCCTATAACTTATGAACTTGTGAACAATTATTTGTTGACTGTAATCAGGAACCAGCATGCATGTCTCAGTATAAGACTATTTTAGTTTTGGCTTCCTAAATCCCATGTTCTTTACTTATTAGATTTAATTGTAATATTCCAAAACATAACAGGTTTACTACACTTTATGTAAAAAGTATTTGAATTCATCTCAAAATGATTTTTTTTTCAGTTACATATTAATATTCAGATGAGCACCTTATTACAAACAGTCCTACAAATGATTTTCTTATCCTGAATTAATTTGGCTTTTGCCCAAAGAACAGTGTTCAATTATCAAAATACTTTTCGCAGCCAAATTTTTTAGTGTAAGTTGATGTTGGTTTTCTGATTGCAAAATTGGTTTGTCATCATAATTTTATTTAGCTCTCGTAATATAAAATATCAATTAAGTTTAGGGGCACAAGGAGGACTATATATTTTTTGTGTCATATATATATATATTGTGTCATACTGTATCCATTTGTTGTACTGTGTTGTACTTCATATTGAGGTTGTGCAAATCACTACAGGAGTAAATGTTGCAGGCAGTAGAAAATGTAATGTTTTAATAGTGTTTTATTGGTGGAAGTTTGAGCCAGGGGAGGGAGAGTATTCAAGCATTTTTTTTAAGTCGTCGCTCATAATGAGGTCAACAGCAATTGATCCACAGGGGAAATGCATGATGGATCATCAATTATTCCTGGTAAATTTAGATGGATGAGAGGGATTATTTTAGAAACACATACAATTCTTAAGGAATTGGTGCAGGAAAAATGTTCCCCATGTTGGGGGAGTCCAGAACCAGGGGTCACAGTTTAAGAATAAGGGGTAGGCCATTTAGCACTGAGATGAGGAACAACGTTTTCACCCAGAGTTGGGTATCAGTGGAATTCTCTGCCACAGAAGGCAGCAGAGGTCAATTCACTGGATGTTTTCAAGAGGGTTAGATTTAGCTCTTAGGGCTAACAGAATCAAATGATATGGGGAAAAAGCAGGTACGGAGTACTGGTTTTGGATGATCAGCCATGATCATATTGAGTGCTGGTTCGTAGGTCCGAATGGCCTACTATTGCACCTATTTTCTATGTTTCTAAATAGTTTGAGGACATTGCTACCATTCATGCTTCTCTCCATATCCAGTTGCCCATATTTTTCTCACCTGCTTTTTGCTGTCATTTTGCAGCCATTCTACAATTAGGCAGCATCTGTCATTTTCAAAGATCCCCAAAGCAAATTTAATTAGAGATAGAGGTAACTCAAATGCAAACTGCCTTCATTGATGGAAATGCACTTCAATTAAAAAAAAAATCTCTTTGTATATTGTTCTTGAGCTTATTTTGACTGTCTCCTTGTGGCATCTTATTAAAGAGTTTGTTAACTTATGTAACTATTAAATTCCCCTTCAATATTAAAGATGTAGATACGATAAGGGAAGACATCACTCAATCCTGGGGATCCAAAGATCAGGCTGTAAATTCAGTGCTTGGAATAATTTTCTGAGTGAAGGCTTCAAGTAAATCTGTGACGGCTGTCAGCAATCAAAGCCTCCTTTTTGTCTGTACTGTTTGCAGCTTACCATAGTTCCGTTTAATGTACTTGCCATCAAAGATCATAGAGGAGCAAGATAGACCACTCCTCCGAAATCCAATGGACTGACGTGTAGTACGTGACGGAACGTCACGGCCGCCATTTCTTTGAGCGACACGCGACTTCCGGTATGTAATCCACCCGCTGTGATCCAAAGCAAAGATTATAGAGCTCCTCTATAATTGATCCAAAGCAAAGATCCTCGAGTATCTTGTAGCGGGAACAGCCCCCTCCTTTGCGTAGTTTCCCTTGCATTGTATTGTGCAGTTTCCCTTTAACACACACTGCACAAAATTAAATTTAACGTATATATATTTTATATATTTATATGAATGTGTCTGTGTGAGAGGCAAGTTAGAGATAATAAAGTTTATTCTCAAGGATCAGAAGCAACTTTGATTTAAATCATCACTATTAATTCATTTGTCTTGTAAGATGATGTACATAAACCATAAAGGCAATTATATATATAATTATATAGTAATAATAAATATATGCATATATATACAGGTGCACAACCTTTTATCCGAAGATCCAAATAACGAAAACCTCCGAATAGCGGCCATTTTTTCGGTCCTTGAAGAAAGGTCCTTGAAAACGTTCACCGAGGGCGGCCCGCAGAGGTGACAGCGGAACCTCCGGTCGGTCCTCGAAGAAAGGGGAACTAAATCCCCATTCATAAAAGAGAAGATGAGGGTATATTGCGCGGGAGGGTTAATAATTGACAATATGCTGCTGCCTGCCCGCTGAATTAAAAAGTTCCCACGGTAGACTCACGATATACAGTGTTTCGTGAGTCTTGCGTGGGAACTTTTTAACTCAGCGGGGCAGGCAGCAGCAGATTGTCGCTCCCTTCAGTATCACCCCACCTACACCCCTCTGCTTCCCGGCCATGTGTGTGACCCCTTCCATCCCCTCTCCAGCTCCCCGCCCATTGCACCGGCGCGGGGGCTTTGCACTGTCTTCACGTCGGCGATTGCAGCAGGACCGTGCCAGGACCAATTGGACACCGACCACCAGGCCCACCGCAAGCACGGAGATCCCAGAGACCCACAGCCAACAGCAGCCCAGCCCAGCCTCACTCCAACTACAGAGGAACCTGGGTTGCGGATGACGGGGCGCAGCTCGGGGCGTCGTAGGGGCCCATCGGGGAGCGGCCACTCAAAGCCACGCCGGGAGATGTAGGGCCCTGCCCCGGTCTTGATGTTGGAGCCCCCGGCGGGCGCTAGCAAGTCCGCGGCAATTTACAGCCGCGCCGGGCGTTGTAAGGCCCCCCTCCAGGTCACTCTCAACCTCTATGATGTTTGCTCTCAACCCCGTAATTCGGGCGGGAGAAGTCGCCGTTGCCGGTGCCCCGCAAAGCGGTCTCCCACCGGGGACCCGCGAGCTCCCGGTGTCACCCTCCACCGGAGTCGGGTCGCAGCAGCTCGCCCCCGCAAGTCTCCACGCTCCGAAGCTGGCTAGCTCCACGGAGGGAGGTCCGTAGGTCCACAGCTCCCACCGCCGCCCACCGACCCCCAGGCCCACTGCAAGCACGGAGATCCCAGAGACCCACAGCCAGCAGCAACTCCAGCCCAGCCCCGCTCCAACTCCAGAGGAACACGTAGGGGAAGAAGCTGATGGTGTGCAAGGTACGTCTTGTTCTTGGGGTGGCGGATGAGGGGGCGCAGCTCGGGCTGTGGGCAAACTGCCACTTGTCGCCGTAGCGGCCCATCGGGGAGTGGATTCCTCTGGAGTTGGAGGGGGAGGGGGGTATTGTGCTGTTTGATCGCCCCCTGCTATCCCAGGGACAGGGAGACACAGCGGCTTTTTAGACTGGTGGGCAATCACTTCCAAAGTTCTGCCCACACAGTCAGTACACCTCTCCTACACTGCATTTCATACAAACATTTATTCTGCAAGAAAAAACGACATTGAAGACTCAAACTCGCGACCGAGTTTACTGCCGGGATCAAGGCGCAAACTCGCGACCTTGCGGATATGAGCCGAGCACTCTACCACTGAGCCAGCCATTGAAATCTACGCTAAAAAATTTCCATTCCGAAGACCGACAAATTCTGAATTACGAAAAGTGTCTGGTCCCAAGGCTTTCGGATAAAAGGTTGTGCACCTGTATATATATATTTATACACATACATATATATACACATACATATATACACACATACATATATACACATACATACATACATATACACATACATATACACACATACATATGGATAAATTTATATGCATACATACACACTGTTTTGTATAACTTGTTAGGGTCGGTTATATTGAAACCTCATACCTCATTAAAAGCTGTGTGGGAGGGCGAGCTGAATACGAAACTAACAGACCAGCAATGGGATTCTGCCTTGGATTTGATCCATTCTTCCTCCATATGTGCCCATCATGGCCTAATCCAATGCAAAGTCCTTCACAAGTCCACTACAGAAATGCAAGATTATCTATAATTTACCACTGTTAGGGACACCTGCAACAGATGTAATCAATCCCCTGCCAACCATAGCCATATGTTTTGGTCTTGCCCTAAGCTAGCAGCCTTTTGGAGGAGTGCTTTCGAGGTGATAAGCAGAGCCTATGGCCAGACTATTCCTCCAAACCCACTGTCAGCCATTTTTGGTATTCCTCCCAACACCAACCTCTCTGTTACGTTGAAGCGGGTCCTAGCTTTTACAACCTTGTTAGCCCGGAGACTGATCTTGCTTAATTGGAGGCTCACCTGTTCCCCGACACACGCCCGCTGGATTAAGGAGGTGCTCTACAATTTAAAGCTTGAAAAACGTAGGTTCTCTCTCAAAGACTCTACCAAGACATTCCTAGACACATGGAACCCTTTCCTGGAACTTGTTAAATCTCTTAACTTGTCCCCAGATTCGGAAGAGGACTGAGTGCTTGCCATCACTGTCCTGCTTTACTGCAGCTGCTCCCCCCTTAGCCCCCCCTCCCCACACTTATTTATTTAATTACCTACTTATTTACTGTTCATAGTGGGGGGGTTTTGTTTTGTTTTTCCCCCAGTACATTTTGTTTTGTTTATCTCTACGTATTTGTGTGGATGTGTACGTATGTGAGTGTTGTTTGTCCCGTTTGGTTCCGACCTGATTCGGGTGGGTTGAAGGTGGGTACGGGTAAGGGCTTTGAGTTCTGCTTACATACTGTTGCACAATTATGCTTTAAGTGTCACTGTCTGTTATCATTGTATGTATGCAAATTGATGTGAAATTCAAATAAAAAGATTTCAAAATAAAAAAAGAGATGAAGGCTGCATCATTGGGGTCCTGGGGTGGAGAATGTGTGGGGTGGCATCTGTTATGTGCCACAGAGCTGTGCCATGTAACAGATATTTATGTTGGCTCATGGACTCGCCAGCCGCCTGTCACTTCTGCAGCGAGGAAGAGACCGTGTTCCATGTCTACATGCAGCCCGTTTGACTATCTGAAGGGGATGCTCCTCAAGTTTTGGCTGCACTTTAACCCCACACTCCTGATCTTTGGTCACCCAGTAGAGGGGGTAGGGTCGTTAGGGAGGGGGCATCACCCTGACGGTTTGCTCCTGGACCTGGCCAAGATGGCCATCGCGGATCCAGCAGCGGGCAGTCAAGGGTTCTGCACGAGTCGACTGCCTGACCCTCTAACGGGCGTACGTCCATGACCGTGTGTCCCTGCACAGGGAGCAAACGGTATCCATGAGGAGTCTAGAGGCCTTCCGTGAACGCTGGTCACCACGGGGAGTCGAGTGTTTGGAGATGAAGTTGACAATATTTTAATTTGATAATTGTTTGATTGTAACTTGCCAATGGTAATCTTGATTTTATTATTATTCTGTATTTGTGTTTGTTTGAATGAAAGCTCTTTATATTTATAAAAAGTGAAGGCTGCAGGTAGTTTTGTGACCACAGGGAAGACAAAGGAAGAGGCACACAGTGCAGGCAGTACTGTCGCCATTGCCCTCAGTAACACATTTCAGAAACTGTTGGGGGAAGATGACCTTTCTGAAGGCAGCAGCTGTGGCCATGTCCGTGGCATCAAATCAATTCTGCATGAATACATCATCTTCACCGCATAATGAATCAAATCAACTTCGCACCATGACTGCGGTTTCCTCCCACACTCCAAAGACATACAGGTTTGTAGGCTTGGTATAAGTGTAAATTGTCCCTAGTGTGTGTAGGATGGTGTTAGTGTGCGGGGATCGCTGGTCAAAGCGGACGCAGTGGGCCAAAGGGCCTGTTTCCGCGCTGTATCTCTGTAAGAAATAAAAGCAAGTATAAGCCATCTAAGTTCACACCACCATCAGTAAGATAATTGTTGATCCTGCACCTCAACACCTTATTCCCACATTCTCTCCATTATCCTTCATCCTTTTCGTTTTGAAAAAAAATATCTCTCCTTTCAAGGACTCGACTTCCACCATCTCACGCGATCAAGAATTCCAAGATTCCCAGCCCTTGAGTGAAGAAACTGCTCCTTGTCTCATTACTAAATATCATGACCCATATTCTGAGACTTTGGCCCTCGTTCTAGATCACCAGACCAGCCGCAATCTCCACCCACGAGTCAAATCCAAACAGAGATAGACACAAAATGCTGGAGTAACTCAGTGGGTCAGGCACCATCTCTGGAGAAAAGGAATAGGTGACGTTGCAGGTCGGAAGCCTTCTTCAGACTGCGTTCTGACACTACTTCTTCTTCTTCTTCTTGCGTATGGCGTGCACAGCCTAAAGTTGTAGGACAACTTGTTCTATTTGATCTTATTTGACTGTGCACACCGGGTTGATTGCATTTGTCGAAACAGGGCGGACCACGTGAAGGTTGCAATCTCCCACCCCGCGTTCTGACACCAAAGAGCAAAATGTCCAACGTAGATACAATAATAAATATATCGCCATTTGCATTAGTTTTGTGCAGTTAACAAATCACAATTTCACACAATGTACATAAGACGGCAGTTATTTGACAAATACTCTGCAGTTCGGTGCAGGAGATCTTGTCGACGAGTATTCTGGACCCACTGTTGACATCTGAAATTACAGGAGATATCATTTAGGATTAACTAATAAGAAAAAAGATGATCATAACTACATGCCTGAACAATGGATGATATATCACTTAAATGCAATTGTTTTCAGTTGTGTGGAGAGACCTGTATATTGAAGATGCTTTTTGCCTCTAATATGTCAATTTACCTTAAATGTAGAAGAGCTTATTAAAATCTTCTTACAAAGAACATTAAGTATTTTCTTTCTATCCTCTTTTGGACCCAAGGCATAGCAGAGCTGCCAACTCTCACGAAGAGGTAAGGGAGGGAGAGAGGGAAGGGAGGGAGAGAGGGAAGGGAGGGAGAGAGAGAGAGATCAAGAGAAGAGAGGGAGAGAGAGATCGAGAGAAGAGAGGGGAGAGAGAGATCGAGAGAAGAGAGGGAGAAGGGGGGAGAGGGAGAAGGGGGGAGAGGGAGAAGGGGAAAAGGGGGGAGAGGGAGAAGGGGAAGG
>NW_022630122.1:0-145391 GCF_010909765.2 Amblyraja radiata
CATCTCTCTCTCTCTCTCTCTCTCTCTCTCTCCCCCTCCTGTAAATACCAGTGAGATATTTCACCACCATCCACACTGCAATGTTCCCATCGAGTCGACACCAGCATCCGATTCCCAAGCCCGTGTTTCCCAGCCATCGACTAGAGAACGTCGGCGAGGAGGTGATATTTGACCTTACAGGTAACATCGTGGTGAATCTGTGGAATTCTCTGCCTCAGAGGGCGGTGGAGGCGGGTTCTCTGGATGCTTTCAAGAGAGAGCAAGTTATGGGGGCACCGCGCCTAAATACGCACTAATGTTCTGTATTTCGTACGGAAATACGAATTCTCTTTGTTAAATAAAGATTATATTTTTTAATTCGCCATCCGGATTTTTTTTTTAAACGACCACGTATAACAACCGCTGCACGGCCATCAGACACAAACGATTTGTTAACTAGTACTGTTAGCACTTCTTAACATGAAGTTGTTAACACGTTGTTATATCAATCTGCATCCATCCACATTCCTCAGTGAATGTTATTGTGTTTTGAATGAGTATTAATGACGCCAGGTTCCTTTGTATAAAATTCACGCGGCGTCAATAATACTTGTTTAAAACACAATTACATTTACTGAGGAATGTAGATCGATGACACGTTGAGAATTTCTTTAAACTCACCATCATGAGTGAGGGCCCCGGACCGCGAGAAGGGGCTTCTTCCTGGTGGGCAGGTTAGTCATTCACCTACCGACCCACGTTGTGTCTCTCTGTGTTTTGCTCTCTCTCTCCCTCCTTCTCTCTCTCCCGCTCCCCATCTCGTCTCTCTCTAACTCTCCCACTCCCTCTCTATCACCCTGTTGCCTCAGCATTCCCGGAATCATTGATGTTTAGCGGTAGACAAAAATGCTGGAGAAACCCAGCGGGTGAGGCAGCCGCCTTGACCGCTGAGTTCCTCCAGCACTCTGTGTTTATTGTTTGGCTCTGAAGTTGAAGGTGGCTCAGCGGGACGGGCAGCGGCTCTGGGGAGTGGGTTGCGTTTCTGGTCGAGACCCTTCTTCAGACAATCACAAGTACTCTCACCGACGAGAGTTCAATTCAGTCTGAAGAAGGGTCTTCTCTCCAGAGTCGCTGCGCTGCCTGTCCTGCTGAGTTACTCCAGCTTTATGTCTATCTTCAATTTCAGAGAAATACAATTTCTCACGGGGGGCTTATAACGTCTCTAAACCCCTCTGGGACCCTCTGAACACCTCTAAACCCCGTCTATCCCCCCCCCCCCCTATTTCCCTCTACAACACTTCTGAACACTTCTAAACCTATCTGAAGCCCTCTAAACATCTCTAAACCGTTTAAACCCCTCTAAACTAGAAGGCTACAAGGTGACTCGTATAGGCTGGGTGAGTGGGCAAATGCATGGCAGATGCAGTATAATGTGGATAAATGTGAGGTTACCCACTTTGGTGGCAAAAACAGGAAAGTAGACTATTATCTGAATGGTGACATTTTTTATGTGTCGTACTTTAAGTTCCTTGTATATTGTGTAAAGACTGTTTTCTTCAAGTGAGTATCATTGCTCTTTGGATATATCGTGTTTTGTCACGTATTTAAGGATATATTGTGCTGTAACAACATAATTTTACAAAACATTAGTGTATAGAAAAAAACGAAACAGAAAGAGTGGGCTAATTAGCCATATAAATGACATATGACAGTGTGAATATTGTGCGTCTCCGAAGACGAAATAATGGTTGGTGAGTGATCAGCTGGTTCAGAATATACCGATTATTTATCGTGTTCCATGGATATTTATATATATTTAGTGCATGATAATAATATGACAGTGTTAGAGAGTGTTTGGGATATCATAGAGAAAGACTACATAAGAACAGTACGAAATTAGCCGTGGAAATGGAAATATGTCTAGCCTACGATCAGCTGTCATGAATGTAAACAATGCATCAAAAATGGCTTGTGGGTGGAATAGCTGATTCTGAATATAATGATTATTTTTCGTGTTCCATGGATACTTATATAGGGTAGTTTTTACTTTTGGGGAACGCACCGCATTACCGTCGGCAAATCCTTCAGCCCGGCGCCGCCAAATCATTCCGCCCGGGTAAGTAGATCCGCGACATGTGACCTAAATTAATGTTTGGTTTGGTTTGGTTTCGTTAGATGACTCAAAATTTATCTAGCGGTAGGTTTGGCTAGGAATCACCTGTTTGTAATGAATGTTTGTAATGAATGTAAACATAGCCTATTGGCTGAAGAACTTGAAGCTCTGAACCCTTTTCTTCCCTCCAGTATCATTAAGCATCATGCTCTGTTTGAATACCTGGTAGTAAACAATCGATTTACAGCATTTCCTAATGTTTTTATTGCTTTGAGGATTTACTTAACAATGCCTGTAACAATCAGGTGAAAGAAGTTTTTCAAAACTAAAACTGATTAAAACATACTCACGGTCAACAATTTCACAAGAGAGACTAAACAATTTGGCAATGATATCTATAGAAAATGACATTGCTAAAACCATTGACCTTGAAAATATTTTGAGAGACTTTGCAAAAGCCAGAAAAGTATTTTTCTAAAAGACCTGTGTATAATCAGTATGTCTGTAATTGCCTTACTTTGTATTAAAAAAAATAAAACTTTCATATAGTTTTTCAAAATTTTAGTATATCAAGCATTTTATGTTTTTTTTGGTTAAAGACGAGCATACTACACAAAATATAAACATACATAAATTTTTACTTTTGTAGAGTAGGGGCCCCGCCATCAGTTTTCTAATTGGGCCCCGCAATTCCTAGCACCGGCCCTGAATGGCGGTGCTGGCTCGAAGGGCCGAATGGCCGACTCCAGCACCTATTGTCCATTGTCTATTGTCCACCCCGCCATCTCTCACCTCCTCACAGCCTGGGACACACCTGGACACACCTGGGCAGGTACATGGACAGGACAGGTTTGGAGGGATATGGGTCAAACGCGGGCAGCAGGTGGGACCAGTGTAAACGGGACATGTTGGCCGGTGTGGGCAAGTTGGGCCGAAGGGCCTGTATCCACACTGTATCCCTCTCTCCCCCTCCTCTCCCCCTCTCCTCTCCCCCCCTCCTCTCCCCCCCTCCTCTCCCCCCCTCCTCTCTAAATGGTAAATGGTAGCGAATTGAGGAATGCAGTTGAACAGAGGGATCTAGGAATAACTGCATATGTCCATGAAGGTGGAATTTCATGTAGATAGGGTGGTAAAGAATGCTTCTGGTGGCGTTTATAATCAGAGCATTGAGTATAGAAGTTGGGATGTAATGTTAAAATTGTACAAGGCATTGGTGAGGCCAATTCTGGAATATGGTATACAATTTTGGTCGCCTAATTATAGGAAGGATGTCAACAAAATAGAGAGAGTACAGAGGAGATTTACTAGAATGTTGCCTGGGTTTCAGCAACTAAGTTACAGAGAAAGGTTGAACAAGTTAGGCCTTTATTCTTTGGAGCGCAGAAGGTTAGGACCCGGAAATAACCGGCTGGCTCTGCGGGTACAGAGTGGATAACCATATAACCATATAACAATTACAGCACGGAAACAGGCCATCTCGGCCCTACAAGTCCGCGCCGAACAATTTTTTTCCCTTAGTCCCACCTGCCTGCACTCATACCATAACCCTCCATTCCCTTCTCATCCATATGCCTATCCAATTTATTCTTAAATGATACCAACGAACCTGCCGCCACCACTTCCCCTGGAAGCTCATTCCACACCGCTACCACACTCTGAGTAAAGAAGTTCCCCCTCACGTTACCCCTAAACTTCTGTCCCTTAATTCTGAAGTCATGTCCTCTTGTTTGAATCTTCCCTATTCTCAAAGGGAAAAGCTTGATCACATCAACTCTGTCTATCCCTCTCATCATTTTAAAGACCTCTATCAAGTCCCCCCTTAACCTTCTGCGCTCCAGAGAATAAAGACCTAACTTATTCAACCTATCTCTGTAACTTAGTTGTTGAAACCCAGGCAACATTCTAGTAAATCTCCTCTGCACTCTCTCTATTTTGTTGACATCCTTCCTATAATTGGGCGACCAAAATTGTACACCATACTCCAGATTTGGTCTCACCAATGCCTTGTACAATTTTAACATTTATCCACAACACCATCTATCTTGGTATCATCTGCATACTTACTAATCCAATTTACCACCCCTTCATCCAGATCATTGATGTACATGACAAACAACGAAGGACCCAACACAGATCCCTGAGGCACCCCACTAGTCACCTGCCTCCAACCCGACAAACAGCCATCCACCATTACCCTCTGGCTTCTCCCATTCAGCCACTGCTGAATCCATCTTGCTATTCCTGCATTTATACCCAACAGTTTAACCTTCTTAACCAACCTTCCATGAGGAACCTTGTCAAAGGCCTTACTAAAGTCCATATAGACAACATCCACTGCTTTACCCTCGTCAATTTCCCTAGTAACCTCTTCAAAAAATTCAAGAAGATTAGTCAAACATGACCTTCCAGGCACAAATCCATGTTGACTGTTCCTAATCAGACCCTGTTTATCCAGATGCTTATATACATTATCTTTAAGTATCTTTTCCATTAATTTGCCCACCACTGAAGTCAAACTAACAGGTCTATAATTGCTAGGTTTACTCTTAGATGCGCCGAGGATGCAAGGCCAAGGAGCTGAGGCTGATTCTGAGGCCGACGGCTGCTGGGCGTCCCTACCTCTCTCCTCCCTCTTTTCTTCCCCCTCCCTTCTGCCCCCCCCCCCTTCTCCCCCTCTCTGTCCCTCCCCCTCTCTGCCCCTCCCCCTCTCCCCCTCCCACCTTGCCCCTCTCCTCCCCCTCCCTTCTCCCCCTCATCCGTCTTCCCCCCCTCCCCTCTCTACCCCTACCACCTCCTACCCCCTCTCCCCTCCCCTCTTTCCCCCTCCCCTCTTTCCCCCTCCCCTCTTTCCCCCTCCCCTCTTTCCTCCTCTCCCCTCTTCCCCCCTCCCCTCTTTCCCCCTCCCCTCTTTCCCCCTCCTCTCTTTCCCCCTCTCTCCCCCTTCTCTCTCCCGCTATCTCCCCCTCTCTCGCCCCTCTCTCTCTCCCCCTCTCTCTTCCCCTCCTCTCTCCCTCCCTCCATATCTATCTCTCTCACCCCTCTCATCCTCTCTCTCGTCTCTCTCCTCGTCTACTCTCTCTTTCTCTCTCTCTTCTCTTTCTCTCTCTCTCTCTCTCTCTCTCTCTCTCTCTCTCTCTCTCTCTCTCTCTCTCTCTCTCTCTCATCCCTCTCTCCTCCCCCTCCCTTCTCCCCACCCTCCCCCCACCACCTCCCTTCTCCCCCTCTCCCCTTCTCCCCTCTCTCTCCTCCCCTCTCTCTCTCCTCCCATCTCTCTCGCCCCTCCTCACCCACCCTCCCTCTCCTCCTCTCCACCCCCTCTCCCTCTGTCTCTTGCCCTTCTGTCTCTGCCCCTTTCTCTCTGTCTCTCCCCATTCTCTCTCTGCCCTCACTCTACCCCCTTCCTCTCAAGACGCGCCTGCGAGATGGGGGCTATGCGTCTGTGGATAGGGTGGTTATGGGGTAAAAGGAGCATATTAATATTATTAATATAATATTAAGGGGAGTAGTTAGAGTGAAATTCAGAACAGCAAATTGTGGAGTACTGTGAGCAAATTTGGGCCCCATATCTGAGGAAGGATGTGTTGGCTCTGAAGAGGGTCCAGAGGAGGTTAACAAGAATGATTCCAGGAATCATTAGCAAATGATGAACGCTTCACAACATTGTGCCTCTACTCACTGCAGTTTTTAAGGTTGAGGGGGGACCTTATAATGAAAGGCATAGATAGAATCAGAATCAGATTTTATTCGACAAGTGTGTTTTGCAACATACGAGGAATTTCACTGGCCACGTCAGTCATAGCAAAAGCATCAGACTCAAAAACACATTTTAACATGAACATCCACCACAGTGACTCCTACACATTCTTCACTGTGATGGAAGGTGAAATAAAGTTCAAGTCCTTCCCTTGTGTTCTTCCTTGGTCGGGGGCCTCGTGCCCCCGTTAACGGGATGATCTTGACTCCCTTAGTCGGTGGCGTTTGGGCCCTCTGCGTTGGGGCATTCAGCTCCCGCATCGGGGGGTTGTCAGCTACCCGCGCCGGGCGATCAAACCTCGTGTCGGGGCTGGTCGAGCCGCGGCGTTGGAGCTCCCGATTAGCCTCTCCCGGGACTGCGAGCCTTTGATGGTAAGTCCGCAGGCCGCAGTGGGAGTGATGCCAGGCAAGGGATCCGCTCCGATGTTAAGTCCGCGCCCCGCTGTGGGGCTCACGATAGTCCGAGGCAGTCTCCAGCTCCAGCGATGGTAGGCTGCAGAGCCCGGAGAATGTGATCCGAAATTTGATCACATCTCCGTGAAGGTAAGAGCTTGAAAACAAGTTCCCCCCGATTTCCCGCTCCCCCCCCCCCCCCCCCCCCCCGTCCCCACATAAAACAAACCGAAGTACATTAAATCAAACTTTCAACAAACACTAAAAATAACAAAAGATGAAAAAAACGAACAGACTGCCGGCAGGGCTGGCCATCTCCCCGGCAACCCTGGTGGTCAATGTAGATATGGAAAGGACATTTCCACTGGTGGGAGAGTGTGGGACCAAAGATCATAGCTTCAGAATTAAAGGGCGCTCTTTTAGAAAGGAGGTGAGATGGAACTCCTTTAATCTGTGGAACTCATTGCCACAGAATGCTGTGGAGGCCAAGTCAGTGGATATTTTTAAGGCGGAGATAGACACATTCTTGATTAGAACGGGTGTCAAGGGTCATGGGGAGATGGCAGGAAATTGGGATTAGGAGACAGAGATCAGCCATGATTGAATGGCGAGTAGACGCGATGGGTCGAATGGCCGAATTCTACTCCGATAACGTGAACTTGTGAAAGGTTGAGTGGGATAAGGACCAAATATCTACAAATGGAATGGGCTAAGATGAGTTTGCATCAATGAGATAAGGTTGATGAAGTGGGCTGGTGGGCCTGTTTCCGTGCTCTATGACTCTATTGGTCAGACCCTGACATTTACCTGGACTCACAATGACGGGAGTCACGTGGGTTGACGTATGTTTCTGAAGGATATTGGATGAAGGGAGACTGGATGATGCTGCTATCTCCACAGAGCCAGTTCTCCCATTTCCAAACTCCTTACCCCGTTAGATGAACTGTTGTGGTGTTGCCACAATCCCATGTTTCTGTTCCTTTTTTCCAGATCCCCAGATGTCTACAGGAGAACAGACCCAGGGATCATCGACTGGAGAATCCATCCAGGAACCGTCTTCTGTCCCAGTGGGAGACACATCCACAGGTACTAAGCCACTCGCACACTATCACTTGTCTTCATTAACCCTGTAGCCAGCCTTTGGACAGAACTGTGATTTGTTCAGCAGTGGACAACAATCCCCATTGGATTGTGGAATGGTTGAGGAATCCACTCCAGAAATGCTGCAAGCACCAGTGCAAAAGGTGAGATGGGAGGAGGGAGAGTGGGATGAGGGGAGGAGGGAGAGTGTGGAGAAGAGAGGATGGGGAGATGGGAGAGTGGGGAGGAGGCAGAGTGGGGAGAGGGGAGGAGGGAGAGTGGCGAGAGGAGAGAAAGCAGAGTGGGGACAGGGGAGAAGGGAGAGTGGGGAGAGGGAAATCCATTGGTCCGAGTGGGACTCATGTGACCATTTGAGTGGGGTTGGCAGCCACTCGCCCCCTGGAACCAACCCTCTCCATCTTATGACCGAGCTACGAGGGATGCATGCAGTAAAAAGGGAGAGGTTAGAGAGGGACATGGGGCAGGCAAAGGGAAGCAGGGTGAGATGGGGAGAGAGGAGGATGAAGGGGACGAGGTGCGAGGGAGAGCAGAGCATGGTGCGGGGCAAAGTGCTGACAAACTGGAGTGGGGGAAGCAGAATGATGGGGAGGGTGTGTGGATGAGGGGGAGAGTGGAAGGAAATGAGGGCAGAGGGACGGATGGAGTAACGGCTGGAATGATGGAGTGGAAGGTGACCTACTGTCTGTCCACACTTTATTGCAGATTCTGCCTCTGAACCAACGGAGGAACCCCAGGAAACAACACCCAAACCCCTGGAAGATTTATCCATCATCCTATAACCTGGTACAAACTCAGGTATCGATGGAGGGATCATTGGTGCCGTGGGGAGAGAAGGGAAGGTGACACTATATGAGAGAGTGCAGTGTGCGGGAGCAGGGAATGTAGGGACGGAGGAGGGTGTGGAGGGAGGAGGGAGTTTGGAGTGGTGGGGACCTCCCACGAGTAGAGATGGGAGGTTGCGGAGAGTGGAGGAGAATCAGTGAGTGAGGGGTGGATGGTCCTGGAGAGAGTTAGATGTGGGCATGTGGAAATATATGGAATGAGTGAGTATAGAAGAAGGGAACAGCCGGTAAGGAGGCAATGGGTAGCTGGAGATTGAAGATGGAGGTGGAATAGAAGTGGGGAGCTTGACGAGAATGTATTGTTATCTCTGACTGACCCATGGGGGCAGGGTTGAATTCTAAAGTGAGTGTGAGTGAGAGAGCGAGAATTGTATGGAGGGTGTGAGTAGATGCATCGAGAGGATGGGGAAAATGATGGATTTAGTCGGGATAGAGGGATAGTGCTCATTTTGAGAGAGTCGAGGAGGAACAAGGAAGTGTGGACTGTTTGAGGAGTGTGTAATGTTCAAGGTAAGATGTGTGACGTGGGACTTGGTGTGTTTTGGAGTTAGCATGGACTGGGGAATCTTTGTCTCTGCAGCTGACCTCCCTGCTGATCAGCTGTTCACTGTGTTTTTCAGCTTTTACCCTCCTTCTCCCTCCTCCATTCTCTTCTTCCAGATCCACCATTGGACACAACTCAAGAACCCCAGGGAGCAATGACTGCTGACTCTGGTCAGGGTTTGACCAGTGATCCAGCAGTGGCTGCAAGCTCAAGTATCAGTGGTGCATAGAACAGTACATCAGGTATAGGCCATTCAGTCCACAAAGTGTCCCTCATAAATGTATATCCTTCTGTGTGGTTTACACTCAGCCTCGACGATCCAGAGAAAACAATCCAACTTTGTCCAAACTCCTTACAGCTAATAACTTGTCATCCTGGCAGAATTCTGGTATACCTCCTCTGCTCCCTCTGCAAAGCATCTACATCCTACTGTAATGGGGAGACCAGAATGGCAAACAATACTCCTTGTATTCACTGCCCCAACTGAAGAAGACAAGCATACCATATGCCTACTTTATCACTGTATCTACTTCTGTTGCCACTTTCAGGTTGTTATGGATATGAACCCAATTCCCCTCTGTAATGCAACGCTTTTCCTGCCATTAACTGTATAATTACCCTTTTATTTGTCCTCCCCAGGTCCAACACACATTTGCTCGGATTAAACACCTCCGCCATTTCTATAGCTTAGTTCCTTTGTATACTTTGACAGCTTTCCTCACAATCTGCCTCTCTGCCAAATTTGGTGTCATCCGTCAACATGCAAAAGACAGAATGCTTGAGTAACTTAGTGGGTCAGTCAGAATCTCTGGACAACATGGGCGTATCATTGCAGAACTCCCACACGTCAGACATCGGCTTACCCAATAAAACCTGGCCCCTGTTTACTCTCCCTACCTCCTGCTTAAAAATGCTGGAATGTGCCTCACCCCGATTTAATAACTTCCCCGTGGTCAAGAGTTGTCCTTATTCATAACTATCGTAAAAGTTATGGAGTCGTGATTACTGTTCTGCAAACACTCTCCCATGAAACACCAGGCCTGGCTCAGTTCCTGGATCATTGGAGGGAGCGTTCTACCCCTTGGTCGTTACATGGTTGCATTTGGGGAAATCAAACTGGGGAGGACCGTTACAGTGAATGGTAGGACCATAGTGGGTGTAGGAGAGCAGAAAGAACAAGGGATGCTGGTACATTGTCTGAAATTGGCATTACAGGTAGACAGGCTCTTTTACCCAAGTTAGGGCAATCAAGAACCAGAGGACATAGATTTAAGATGAGTGGGGGGAAGATTTCATTAGAACGTGAGGATCAACCTTTTCATTGAGCGTGGAAGGTGTATGGAATGAGCAGTAAGAGAAGGTTGTGCAGGCAGACACAATAACAACATTTAAAAGACACTTAAACAGGTGCATGGATAGGAATGGTTTAGAGGGATATGGGCCAAATGTGAACAAATGGGACTAACTTAGTTGGATTGGCGTGGACGAGTTGGGCCAAAGGGTTTGTTGCCATGCTCTATGACTTGGTGGTCAATCCCTGACATTCAGCTGATTAAGACTGGGCGGGGGGTCACCTGGAGTAACAGACATTTTTAAACGATAGTAGGTGATGGGAGACCAGATGATGATGCTATCTCCAGGGAGCCCATCCACCTATTCCCAAATTCCTCTCCCAGCCTGATGACTGGCTGTGGTGTTGCCACACTCCCATTTCTCTTATTCCAGATCCCTAGATGTCCACAGGGGAACAGACCCAGGGATCATCGTCTGGAGAATCCACGAAGGAACCATCTTCTATTCTAGTGGGAGACATATCCTCAGGTACCAAGTCCTCTCGCACATTATCGCCTGTCCTCCTTTACCCTGCAGCCAGCTTTTGCCAATGGCAGTACTTTATTCTGCATGGAGATTAATCCCCCTTTGATTGAGGTTGGTTGAGGGAACTACCCCAGAAATGCTGCCTGACCCACTGAGCTATACCAGCACATTGTTTTTTCTTTGTAAACCAGCATCTGCATTTCCTTGTGTCATGGGAGTTTAATGGACATGAGAATTTAAGTGGTTGATGGGGTGGGTTGCAGGTGTCAAAGAAAGGTTATGACGTGGGATTGGGGGCAGGAGTGAGGTTCCACTGAGGAGCAGACCAGGGCAGAGCAACAGCTGAGGTGTTACGGTCATCGAGGTGGTTAAATGGTGTACAAAATGAAAATTGTGTGATCACTGGAAGCGATCTGGCCTGATCTGGCGTGGTGGTTTAGGTTTATTGTTGTCACATGTAGTGACATATAGTGATTTATTTTGTTTACAATATTCAATCAAATCAGATAATAGTAAACATGAATACAATCAAACTGTACACCAGAAATATCTGGCGATAATAGACCTCTGAGTCTAACATCTATGGGATGTAAATTACTGGAGAAGATTCTGAGGGAAAACATATACATGCATTTGGATAATGGGGCTGATTAAAGATAGTCAGCATGGTTTTGTAGGTGGGAGATTGTGCCTTACTAATTTGATTAAGTTTTTGGAGAATGAATCAAAAGGTTAAAAAAGGTAAGGCCGTAAATGTTGTTGACATGGACTTCAACGAGGCCTTTGCGGTTCCACATTGTGGGCTGCTCTGGAAGATAAGATCGCATGGCATCCAGGAAAACTACCCCCCACCCCCCCACCCCCCCCATCTTTCAGTCTGAGGAAGGGTTCAGACCGGTTAGCTAGCCGAATTAGCTTCATGAAAGGAAGCAGAGCGTGGTGGTGGAAAGTTGTTTTCCAGACTAGAGGCTTGTGACTTAAGTGTGTCAGAGAATGGTGCGAGTCCCATTGCTGTTTGTGGTTTATATCAATGATTTTGATGAGAATATACAAGGCTTGATTTGTAAGTTTGCAAACGACACTAAAGTTAGTGGTACTCTGGACAGAGAAGATAGTTATCAAAAATTATAGCAGTTTCTTGATTAGCTGGGCAAGTGGACTGAGGATTATTTAATTGAGTTTAATGCAAGTAGGTGTGAGATGTGGCATTGACCTGGCCCTTTATTCCCCAGACCACTGTTCCAGTCTGATGCCCTGTTTCTCCACACATCTGGCCCTCTATTCCCCAGACTCTGGTCCCAGTCTGATGCCCGGTTATCCACTTCCATTGTATCTGTGCCTTTATTCCAGACCCGGCCACATCCACAAAGGAGTCGGAAGGATCAACCGCTCAGAACCGTCGTCTGTCCCAGTGGGAGACACATCCTCAAGTACCAGGTCTTGTGTCAGTGCGGACATTCAATCCCTCTCACTCTGTGACATGGAATCTCTCGTCGACATGTTCACCTGCTGGACGTACAGTGCAGCGGGCGGGTGAATGACAGGAATACATGCAGGTACAACAGGCAGTGAAGAGAGCTAATGGCATGTTGTCCTTCATAACGAGAGGATTTGCGTATAGGAGCAAAGAGATCCTTCTGCAGTTGCACAAGGCCCAAGTGAGACCACACCTGAAGTATTGTGTGCAGTTTTGGTCTCCTAATTTGAGGAAAGACATTCTTGCTATTGAGGGAATGCAGCGTAGGTTCACATGGTTAATCCCCGAGATGGCGGGACTGTTATTATGATGAAAGAATGGAATGACTGGGCTTGTATTCCCTTTGGGACTCAGCCACCACCCTTCCGTAACTGTTCCCTACCCCCACCACTTCCGGGAATCAACCAAACCCTGCTACTCCTCCCCAAGACGCAGCTGACCCATTTCTTCCCGCACCCCGGCTGCTCCCTGAGATGTACCCTCCCCTTACAACCCACCGGGAACCAGCCGCCTCAACCCCTGACTCCTCCGGGACCCTCGGTCCCTTACCCTCCCCCTGGATCCGGCCATCGATTCCCTCCCGCATCGCATCCCATCCGTCCCCCCCCCCCCCCCTTCCTTGGGACCCAGACGTCCCGTCCACTACCCCCACACCTCCCCTAGAACCCAGCCATCCCTTCTCCCCACCTCCAATCCAGGGCTCAGTAATATCCCCTCCCCCACCCCGTTATCCAGCCGTCTCCTAGCCTCACCCCCGGTATCTGGCCGTCCCCTACCCCAGCACACAGTCGTCCCTTCTCCCTATGACCGAGGCATTCCCTCCTGCTCTTCCCTTCCCCGGGACGAGGGAGAGATGGGAGGGAGATGAGGAGAGAGTGGGAAAAAGGGGAAGGGGTTAGTCAGCCGGGGGAGAAGGGCAAAGGAGCAGTAGGGGGAAAGTTGGGGTCTAGGATGGGGACAGGAGGAGCGGGGGAGTTTACAATGAAATGAGCGCAGAGACAGAAGGAGTGCATTGAGTAACGGCTGGAATGATGGAATGGAGGGAGCGGGGAGCGGAGCAGAGTGATGCAGGAGAGTGATGGACAATTTGGGTCACCAGAGACTGGTGTCAGTTGTGCACTTCAGTCTCCTTCCATCCCACAGAGCTGCTGGATTAATTCCCCACTACACCTACCGCCTGTCCATACTTTATTACAGATCCAGCCTCCGTACCAACTGAGGAACCCCAGAAAACAACACCTGAACCCCACGAGGATTTGTCCACTGTCCCACTACCAGATACAAGCACAGGTATCGATGGAGGTATCGTTGGAACAGTGGGGGAACGTAGGGGAGGGTGACTCGGGAGTGTGAGGTTGGGGGTGGGAGAAGGTTTGAAGTGAGGGGAGGAGAGAGTGGGGTGGAGAGACAGGAGAGAGCGTAGGATGAAAGGGAAGAGAGCTCGGGTTGGGCGTGAGGAGAGAGCGAGGGGTGGGGGGGGAAGGAGCGCGTGGTGGGGAAGGAGAGAGCGAGAGGTAGGTAGAAGAGAGCTTGGTGTGGGGGGAGGTGGTAATGGGATGGGGAGGAGAGAATGTGGGATGGGGGAACAGTGGGGGGAGGGCGGAGAGATCAGGGGCAGAGGGAGGAAAGAGCGCAGGGCGGGGCAGGAGTGAGCATGGGGTGAGGGGAGGTGAAAGGGTGGGTGGGGACAGGAGGAAGTGAGAGATAGGGTGGGACAGTGTGACACAGGGGGAGATGAGTTGTGGAGGAAGGAGAGAGTCGAGGAGGAACAAGAAAGTGTGGCTAGGACCATATTTGAGGAGTGTGTAATGTTCAAGGCAAGATGTGTGACCTGTGATACCTGGTGTGTATTGGTGTTGGCACGGACTGTTGCCTCTTCGTATCTGCAGCCGTCTTCCCTCCTGATCGGCTATTTAGTGCGTTTTAACTTTCTCACCCTCCGGGCCCTCCCCCTTTTTCCAAGATGCACCATCGGACACAACTCAGGAATCCTCTGGAGACTCTCGTCAGGGTTTGACCAGTGACCCAGCAGGGTCTGCAAGCTCAGTTATCAGTGGTGGGGAGCATGACACATAGAACAGGACAGCACAGGAACAGGTCATTTGGGCCACAATATCCACGCATGATGCCAAGTTAAGCTGACCTCTGGATACACATATCTCTCCATTTCCTGTGTTACCATGTGCCTAACCAAAAGACTATGAAAAGCAACTGGAACATAATGAAACATAGAACAGTAGAGCACAGGAACAGGCCCATGGGACCACAATGTACATGCCTAACATAATGCCAAGCTAAACTATGGGGGTAACAAAAGATATTAAAAAGTCACTGTCAAGAGACAGCGCAGTGCGGGGGGAGGAGTGAGCACGGGGCGGGGGGAGGTGAAAGTTTGGGTTGGGTGAGGAGAGGAGAGAGCGAGGGGTGGGGGGCGGAGTCAGTGTGGCATGGAGGGTGTTGAGGATTTGCTGTGGGGAGAGGAGAGTCCCTAAGAGAGAGTCCAGGATGAACAAGGATGTGTGGAGTGGAACGTGTTTGAGGAGTGTATACTGTTAAAGGGGAGATGTGTGACCGAGAGTCATAAAGTGATACAGCATGGAAACAGGCCCTTCGGCCCAACTTGCCCACACCGGCCATCATGTCCCAGCTACACTTGTCCCACCTGCCAGCGTTTGTCCCATCTATACTATTACTACTACTGTGTCTGTGCCATCTTGATTGAACTGTGCCTGCCCCGTGAGTGAATTGAGCTGCCAGCACCGTGAGTGAATTAAACTGTGCATGCGCCGTGCTGATTGAACTGTGCCTGCCCCGTGAGTGAATTGAACTGTGCCTTCCCCGTGAGTGAACTGAATTGTTAGCCCTGCACTGTGCTTGAAATGAATTGAATTATTGGTCCTGCATTGTGCTTGACTTGATATAGAATGGATTGGATTGTTGGCCCTGCACTGTGCTTGACTTGAAATGGAATGGATTATTGGCCCTGCACTGTGCTTGACTTGAAATGTATGCGTAGCGTTGCGAGGTATGCGTTGGGGAGCACTTCGGGTCCAGTGATCACAATACCATTAGTTTCAATATAATTATGGAGAGGGTCAGAACTGGACCTAGGGTTGAGATTTTTGATTGGAGAAAGGCTAACTTTGAGGAGATGCGAAAAGATTTAAAAGGACACTTTTATGGGAAGGATGTAGAAGAGAAATAGAGGACATTTAAAGGTGAAATTTTAAGAGTACAGAATCTTTATGTCCCTGTTCGGTTGAAAGGAAACAGTACAAATTGGAAAGAGCCAAGGATTTCAAGGAAATTGGCCACTTGGTTCGGAAAGAGAGAGATCTACAATAATTATAGGCAGCATGGAGTAAATGGGGTGCTTGAGGAGTATAAAGAATGTATAAAAAATCTTAAGAAAGAAATTAGAAAAGCTAAAAGAAGATATGAGGTTGCTTTGGCAAGTAAAGTGAAAGTAAATCCAAAGGGTTTCTACGTCTATATTAATAGCAAAAGGATAACGAGGGATAAAATTTGTCCATTAGAGAGTCAGAGTGGACAGCTATCTGCAGAGCCAAAAGAGATGGGGGAGATATTGAACAATTTCTTGTCTTCGGTATTCACCAAGGAGAAGGATATTGAATTGTGTGAGGTAAGGGAAACAAGTAGAATAGCTATGGAAACTATGAGATTCAAAGAAGAGGAAGTACTGACTTTTGAAAATTATAAACGTGGATAAGTCTCCAAGTCCTGACAGGATATTCCCTAGGACATTGAGGGAAGTTAGTGTAGAAATAGCAGGGGCCATGACAGAAATATTTCAAAAGTTATTAGAAACAGGAATAGTGCCGGAGGATTGGCGCACTGCGCATGTTGTTCCATTGTTTTAAAAGGGTTCTAAGAGTAAACCTAGCAATTATAGACCTGTTAGTTTGACGTCAGTGGTGGGCAAATTAATGGAAAGGATACTTAGAGATAATATATATGAGCATCTGGATAAACAGGGTCTGATTAGGAACAGTCAACATGGATTTGTGCCTGGAAGGTCAGGTTTGACTAATCTTCTTGAATTTTTTGAAGAGGTTACTAGGGAAATTGATGAAGATAAAGCAGTGGATGATGTCTATTTGGACTTCTGTAAGGCCTTTGACAATCAATTCCTAATCAGACCCATGACTAGTGGGGTGCCTCAGGGACCTGTGTTGGCTCCACTGTTGTTTGTCATGTACATCAATGATCTGGATGATGGTGTGGTAAATTAGATTAGTAAGTATGCAGATGATACTAAGATAGGTGGTGTTGTGGATAATGAAGTAGATTTTCAAAGTCTACAGAGAGATTTAGGCCATTTGGAAGAGTGGGCAGAAAGTTGGCAGATGGAGTTTAATGCTGATAAGTGTGAGGTGCTACATCTTGGCAGGACAAATCAAAATAGGAAGCAAATGGTAAATGGTAGCAAATTGAGGAATGCAGTTGAACAGAGGGATCTAGGAATAACTGCGTAGTTCCATGAAGGTGGAATCTCATGTATATAGGGCGGTAAAGAATGCTTTTTGTGGCGTTTATAATCAGAGCATTGAGTATAGAAGTTGGGATGTAATGTTAAAATTGTACAAGGCATTGGTGAGACCAATTCTGGAATATGGTATACAATTTTGGTCGCCTAATTATAGGAAGGATGTCAACAAAATAGAGAGAGTACAGAGGAGATTTACTAGAATGTTGCCTGGGTTTCAGCAACTAAGTTACAGAAAAAGATTGAACAAGTTAGGTCTTTATTCTTTGGAGTGCAGAAGGTTAAGGGGGGACATGATAGAGGTCTTTAAAATGATGAGAGAGATAGACAGAGTTGACGTGGATAAGCCTTTCCCATTGAGAGTAGGGAAGATTCAAACAAAAGGACATGACTTGAGAATTAAGGGACAGAAGTTTAGGGGTAACATGAAGGGGAACTTCTTTACTCAGAGAGTGGTAGCTGTGTGGAATGAGCTTCCAGTGGAGGTGGTGGAGGCAGGTTCGATTTTATCATTTAAAAATAAATTGGATAGGTATATGGACGGGAAAGGAATGAAAGGTTATGGTCTGAGTGCAGGTAGATGGGACTAGGGGAAAATAAGTGTTCTGTGGCCTGTTTCCGTGAATGCACTGGATCTTTTATTCAGAGCTGGGGAACCATGAACCAGAGGACATAAATTTAAGATGGGAAAGATTGAATAGCAACATTAGGGGCAACCATTTCATTGAGTGTGATGGATGTATGGAACAAGTTGCCAGAAAAGATAGTTGAGGGAGATGCAATAACAACATTTAAAAGACACTTGAACAGGTGCATGGATAATACAGTCTCAGTGGAATATGGGCTACATGTGGACTAATGGGACCAACAGATAAGTCGGCAAGAACGAGGTGGGCCGATGGACATGTTTCCGTGCTTTATGGTCAGTCCTTGAATTCACCCTGAGTCAAAGGGTGGGTGGGGGGGAAACCACGTGGAGTGACTGACGTTTCATTGATTTCTGGTTGGGAGGTTGCTTATGTGTAGATGTTAGATGTCCTTAAATTGACTCTTGATGCTGCTTAAACTTGGTGACAAGGAAGCTGCTGGTGAAAGTCAGGATATAACTACTGTGCCCAGGCTGAGCATCTGCTCCTTCATTATTTTTTTTTGAAATCAGTTGGGATGAAATCCAGGAAACATAGGGCTGAATTATGCAGACTGTGCCCTATTAGCAGAATGCTTCTGCATGGACCAGAGGTAATGCAAAAGTTTCCTCTCTTGAGCTGAAAATAAAATAGTCAAAAACTAAGAAATCAAATTCTGGTAAAACAGAGAATGTTGCTTATTCCAAACATTTGCCCATCAAAAATCTCATTTGCTTGTGTCCACTTACCTGCCAGGCTTTATCCTGCCTCTCATCTCACCCAGCTTTCTTCCTACCCCCACCAGGTTCTGACCCAAAATGTCACCTATCCAGGTTCTCAAGAGATGCTGCCTGATCTGCTACGTTACTCCAGCATTTTGTGCCCTTTTGTCCTAAATGCTCGTTGATCTTATAAGGGAGAGCGGCCTCTAGTGGTGCGTGTGCTTATTTCTATTAACATTCCTTCTTTATAACATTAAAACGGAATGTATTTTTGTTTGAAATGCAGTGGCTGAAGTTCAAGTTCAAGTTTATTGTCATGTGTCCCTGATAGGACAATGAAATTCTTGCTTTGCTTCAGCACACAGAACATAATAGGCATTGACTACAAAACACATAAATAAATAAACTAATGAAGTGCAAATAACAAATAATGGGTTATTAATGTTCAGAGTTTTGGCCGAGCCAGGTTTAATAGCCTGATGGCTGTGGGGAAGTAGCTATTCCTGAACCTGGTCGTTGCAGTCTTCAGGCTCCTGTACCTTCTACCTGAAGGTAGCAGGGAGATGAGTGTGTGGCCAGGATGGTGTGGGTCTTTGATGATACTGCCAGCCTTTTTGAGGCAGCGACTTCGATAAATCCCCTCGATGGAAGGAAGGTCAGAGCCGATGATGGACTGGGCAGTGTTTACTACTTTTTGTAGTCCCCTCCTCTCCAGGGCGCTCAAGTTGCCGAACCAAGCCACGATGCAACCGGTCAGCATGCTCTCTACTGTGCACCTGTAGAAGTTAGAGAGAGTCCTCCTTGACAAACCGACTCTCCGTAATCTTCTCAGGAAGTAGAGGCGGTGATGTGCTTTCTTGATAATTGCATCAGTGTTCTCGGACCAGGAAAGATCTTCAGAGATGTGCACACCCAGGATTTGAAGCGCTTGACCCTTTCAACCATTGACCCGTTGATATAAACGGGACTGTGGGTCCCCATCCTACTCCTTCCAAAGTCCACAATCAGTTCCTTGGTTTTGCTGGTGTTGAGGGCCAGGTTATTGTGCTGGCACCATATGGACAGTGGATCTGAAATTGTGCATTCTATATCATAGATTTGTACTATCAGGAAGTATATAAGATTATTAAAGGTTTGGACACGCTAGAGGCAGGAAACATGTTCCTGATGTTGGGGGAGTCCAGAACCAGGGGCCACAGTTTAAGAATAAGAGCTAAGCCATTTAAAACGGAGACGAGGAAATATTTTTCACACAGTTGTGAGTCCGTGGAATTCTCTGCCTCAGAGGGCAGTGGAGGCCGGTTCCATGGAAAGTTTCCAAGAGAAAGTTAGATGGAGCACTTAAAGATGGTGGAGTCAAGGGATATGGGGAGAAGACAAGAATGGGGTACTGATTTTGGATGATCAGCCATGGTCACATTGAATGGCGGTGCTGGCTCGAAGGGCGAATGGCCTACTCCTGCACCTATTATCTATTGTCTATTGTCGTCACTCTGTTCCATTATTTCAGATCCCCAGATGTCCACATGTGAACAGTCCCGGGGGTCATCGACTGGAGAATCTACCCAGGAATCATCTTCGGTCCCAGTGAGAGACACATCCTCAGGTACCCAGGATCGAAGCCAGGTCTCTGACGCTGTAAGGCAGCAACTCTAATGCAGCGCCACCGTGCTGCCCCCTGAAAGAGTGAGGGGGTTTAAGTGGTGAGTGGGGTGGATTGAAAGCTTCAGCGAAGGGTTATAACTTGAGTTTGGGTGTGGGGGTGGGTTTTCACTGGGAATCAGTGAGTGTCAGACCTGGGCAGAGCAGCAGTTGAGGTGTTAAAGACACGACATGGTAAAACGGTGTACAGAGTGAAAACGGTGAGACCAGTGGAATGTTCATTGGTACTTTGTAAAACTCATTGCCACAGAGGGCTGTGAAGGCCAAGTCAGTGGATATTTTTAAGGTAGAAATAGACATGTTCTTGATTAACCATATAACCGTATAACAATTACAGCACGGAAACAGGCCAACTCGGCCCCTCTAGTCCGTGTCGAACACTTATTCTCCCCTAGTCCCATCTACCTGCACTCAGACCATAACCCTCCATTCCTTTCCCGTCCATATACCTATCCAATTTATTTTTAAATGATAATATCGAACCTGCCTCCACCACTTCCACTGGAAGCTCATTCCACACAGCTACCACTCTCTGAATAAAGAAGTTCTCCCTCATGTTACCCCTAAACTTCTGTTCCTTAATTCTCAAGTCATGTCCTCTTGTTTGAAACTTCCCTACTATCAATGGGAAAAGCTTATCCACGTCAACTCTGTCTATCCCTCTCATCATTTTAAAGACCTCTATCAAGTCCCCCCTTAACCTTCTGCGCTCCAAAGAATAAAGACATAACTTGTTCAACCTTTATCTGTAACTCAGTTGCTAAAACCCAGGCAACATTCTAGTAAATCTCCTCTGTACTCTCTCTATTTTGTTGACATCCTTCCTATATTTAGGCTCAGAACCGTCGTCTGTCCCAGCGGGAGACACATCCTCAAGTACCAGGTCTTGTGTCAGTGCGGACATTCAATCCCTCTCACTCTGTGACATGGAATCTCTCATCGACATGTTCACCTGCTGGACGTACAGTGCAGCGGGCGGGTGAATGACAGGAATACATGCAGGTACAACAGGCAGTGAAGAGAGCTAATGGCATGTTGTCCTTCATAACGAGAGGATTTGCGTATAGGAGCAAAGAGATCCTTCTGCAGTTGCACAAGGCCCAAGTGAGACCACACCTGAAGTATTGTGTGCAGTTTTGGTCTCCTAATTTGAGGAAAGACATTCTTGCTATTGAGGGAATGCAGCGTAGGTTCACATGGTTAATCCCCGAGATGGCGGGACTGTTATTATGATGAAAGAATGGAATGACTGGGCTTGTATTCCCTTTGGGACTCAGCCACCACCCTTCCGTAACTGTTCCCTACCCCCACCACTTCCGGGAATCAACCAAACCCTGCTACTCCTCCTCAAGACCCAGCTGACCCATTTCTTCCCGCACCCCGGCTGCTCCCTGAGATGTACCCTCCCCTTACAACCCACCGGGAACCAGCCGCCTCAACCCCTGACTCCTCCGGGACCCTCGGTCCCTTACCCTCCCCCTGGATCCGGCCATCGATTCCCTCCCGCATCGCATCCCATCCGTCCCTCCCCCCCCCCCTTCCTTGGGACCCAGACGTCCCGTCCACTACCCCCACACCTCCCCTAGAACCCAGCCATCCCCTCTCCCCACCTCCAATCCAGGGCTCAGTAATATCCCCTCCCCCACCCCGGTATCCAGCCGTCTCCTAGCCTCACCCCCGGTATCTGGCCGTCCCCTACCCCAGCACACATCGTCCCTTCTCCCTATGACCGAGGCATTCCCTTCTGCTCTTCCCTTCCCCGGGACGAGGGACAGATGGGAGGGAGATGAGGAGAGAGTGGGAAAAAGGGGAAGGGGTTAGTCAGCCGGGGGAGAGGGGCAAAGGAGCAGTAGGGGGAAAGTTGGGGTCTAGGATGGGGACAGGAGGAGCGGGGGAGTTTACAATGAAATGAGCGCAGAGACGGAAGGAGTGCATTGAGTAACGGCTGGAATGATGGAATGGAGGGAGCGGGGAGCGGAGCAGAGTGATGCAGGAGAGTGATGGACAATTTGGGTCACCAGAGACTGGTGTCAGTTGTGCACTTCGGTCTCCTTCCATCCCACAGAGCTGCTGGATTAATTCCCCACTACACCTACTGCCTGTCCATACTTTATTACAGATCCAGCCTCCGTACCAACTGAGGAACCCCAGAAAACAACACCTGAACCCCACGAGGATTTGTCCACTGTCCCACTACCAGATACAAGCACAGGTATCGATGGAGGTATCGTTGGAACAGTGGGGGGAACGTAGGGAGGGTGACTTGGGAGTGTGAGGTTGGGGGTGGGAGAAGGTTTGAAGTGAGGGGAGGAGAGAGTGGGGTGGAGAGACAGGAGAGAGCGTAGGAGGAGAGGGAAGAGAGCTCGGGTTGGGCGTGAGGAGAGAGCGAGGGGGGGGGGGGGAAGGAGCGCGTGGTGGGGAAGGAGAGAGCGAGAGGTAGGTAGAAGAGAGCTTGGTGTGGGGGGAGGTGGTAATGGGATGGGGAGGAGAGAATGTGGGATGGGGGAACAGTGGGGGGGGGGGGGAGAGATCAGGGGCAGAGGGAGGAAAGAGCGCAGGGCGGGGCAGGAGTGAGCACGGGGTGAGGGGAGGTGAAAGGGTGGGTGGGGACAGGAGGAAGTGAGAGATGGGGTGGGACAGTGTGACACAGGAGGAGATGAGTTGAGGAGGAAGGAGAGAGTCGAGGAGGAACAAGAAAGTGTGGCTAGGACCATATTTGAGGAGTGTGTAATGTTCAAGGCAAGATGTGTGACCTGTGATACCTGGTGTGTATTGGTGTTGGCACGGACTGTTGTCTCTTCGTATCTGCAGCCGACTTCCCTCCTGATCAGCTATTTAGTGCGTTTTAACTTTCTCACCCTCCGGGCCCTCCCCCTTTTTCCAAGATGCACCATCGGACACAACTCAGGAATCCTCTGGAGACTCTCGTCAGGGTTTGACCAGTGACCCAGCAGGGTCTGCAAGCTCAGTTATCAGTGGTGGGGAGCATGACACATAGAACAGGACAGCACAGGAACTGGTCATTTGGCCCACAATATCAACGCATGATGCCAAGTTAAACTGACCTCTGGATACACATATCTCTCCATTTCCTGTGTTACCATGTGCCTAACCAAAAGACTATTAAAAGCAACTGGAACATAATGAAACATAGAACAGTAGAGCACAGGAACAGGCCCATGGGACCACAATGTACATGCCTAACATAATGCCAAGCTAAACTATGGGGGTAACCAAAAGATATTAAAAAGTCACTGTCAAGAGACAGCGCAGTGCGGGGGGAGGAGTGAGCACGGGGCGGGGGGAGGTGAAAGTTTGGGTTGGGGTGAGGAGAGGAGAGAGCGAGGGGTGGGGGCGGAGTCAGTGTGGCATGGAGGGAGGTGAGGAGTTGCTGTGGGGGGAGGAGAATCCCTAAGAGAGTGTCGAGGATGAACAAGGATGTGTGGAGTGGAACGTGTTTGAGGAGTGTATACTGTTAAAGGGGAGATGTGTGACCGAGAGTCATAAAGTGATACAGCATGGAAACAGGCCCTTCGGCCCAACTTGCCCACACCGGCCATCATGTCCCAGCTACACTTGTCCCACCTGCCAGCGTTTGGCCCATCTATACTATTACTAAAAGTCTCATCTTGACCACTTCCTGTCTCCGTTGTAAATACATTTTAGAAAAAACGCTACCCTATATCGCTATGATTTTTTCGCAATCTTACCCACCGTCCTCTCCTCCAACCTCCCCAAGTATTTTTCCCATCGGTGAAAGAATAAAGAAGTTATGAATGTTTAAAACATCGTGAGATCAGCTGATTGGTCTTCTCACCTGTCACTCACCACGATTAAGGTAACGCCCCTTGAGGGGGGGGCAGGATTATAAACCCCAGAGGCCAGACATGAGTCAGTCACTCTAGAGGGCCGTGAGTGAGAGTTGTGTCCAGAACTGTTATTCTACGCTGTGTGCGTACTGTAGCAATGTTACAAAATTTTGAGATTTTAAAAATCAAGTCTGTAATTTATCCCATCTGATAAAGCATAAAAATAAGTTTAATTTGACACCTAATTCACTTTCATATCTCAAGTATTTAAAAAGTTATGGCCATTTTCATACTGGGAAATGAGCATCTTGTTCCCTATTGATTTTCTATGGACATAACAAAAAAGCTGTGATCGTGAACAGTCAAAAGCCCATAACTTTCTTAAAAATTAAGAGAACTAAATGAAATTTTCAGTTATCATAGATTGAAGCATTCTGAAACAAATATAAAATAATCTTACTTGGATGACCTGAAATTAAAGCATATAATTAGTTAGTTACCTAATTGTAGCTAATTTCAGACTTCAATTACTAGATCTAAACATCTATCCATTTCTTAATAAATGATTAACATTTTTAAATAGCCTAAATGTCCAAATAATATTCACAAATAATTCACAATAAAACATGATTTTTAAATCTCATTTACATTAATTTATAGGCCAAATGGAAGGAATTTAGTGTTCAATTGCTGCAAATTAAAGTCCATTTAAATCAGCTTTCCAGTGGGTCCCTGTGGAACGCGCTGGTTTAGAACGTTCACATTGCGGTGGATTTGTGCCCCAAATGCCGAGAAAAATACTGCGGGATATAATGGGGCCAAATTCAGCTACTCGCAATATTAAACTTTGTATAAAGGGTTCTTTAAAAGCCCTTTTTAATGTAAAAATATACAACCTAACTTCTGTGGTTTGCTTTATGAGACCCTGCGGTTGCTGGCTGTCGCGGGTTTAAAGATTGATTTTTAAACTACTATAACTATTATTCAAGGCCTTTAAAACTAATAATAGCTTTTGCGACGGGGTCTTCCAGCGATTTTTCGTTAATAATTAACTAGGCTGAACATTTTCGATTGGAACAGCTTAGAGAAAATCGCGTTTTAAACCCGCCCCCTCTAAACGGCGCCAAAATCGCGCACACCCACAACGGCAGATTTTCAACGACGCTTCAGGTAGGCTTTGCAACATACCTACGTACTGTGTCTGTGCCATCCTGATTGAACTGTGCCTGCCCCGTGAGTGAATTGAGCTGCCAGCACCGTGAGTGAATTAAACTGTGCATGCGCTGTGCTGATTGAACTGTGCCTGCCCCGTGAGGGAATTGAACTGTGCCTTCCCCGTGAGTGAACTGAATTATTAGCCCTGCACTGTGCTTGAAATGAATTGAATTATTGGTCCTGCATTGTGCTTGACTTGAAATGGAATGGATTGGATTGTTGGCCCTGCATTGAGCTTGACTTGAAATGGAATGGATTGTTGGCCCTGCACTGTGCTTGACTTGAAATGTATGCGTTGCATTGCGAGGTATGCGTTGGGGAGCACTTCGGGTCCAGTGATCACAATACCATTAGTTTCAATATAATTATGGAGAGGGTCAGAACTGGACCTAGGGTTGAGATTTTTGATTGGAGAAAGGCTAACTTTGAGGAGATGCGAAAAGATTTAAAAGGACAATTTTATGGGAAGGATGTAGAAGAGAAATAGAGGACATTTAAAGGTGAAATTTTAAGAGTACAGAATCTTTATGTCCCTGTTCGGTTGAAAGGAAATAGTAAAAATTGGAAAGAGCCATGGTTTTCAAGGAGATTGGCCACTTGGTTTGGAAAAATAGAGAGTTCTACAATAATTATAGGCAGCTTGGAGCAAATGGGGTGCTTGAGGAGTATAAAGAATGTATAAAAAATCTTAAGAAAGACTGCGCATGTTGTTCCATTGTTTTAAAAGGGTTCTAAGAGTAAACCTAGCAATTATAGACCTGTTAGTTTGACGTCAGTGGTGGGCAAATTAATGGAAAGGATACTTAGAGATAATATATATATAAGCATCTGGATAAACAGGGTCTGATTAGGAACAGTCAACATAGATTTGTGCCTGGATGGTCAGGTTTGACTAATCTTCTTGAATTTTTTGAAGAGGTTACTAGGGAAATTGATGAGGATAAAGCAGTGGATGATGTCTATATGGACTTCAGTAAGGCCTTTGACAATCAGTTCCTAATAAGACCCATGACTAGTGGGGTGCCTCAGGGATCTGTGTTGGCTCCACTGTTGTTTGTCATGTACATCAATGATCTGGATGATGGTGTGGTAAATTGGATTAGTAAGTATGCAGATGATACTGAGATAGGTGGTGTTGTGGATAATGAAGTAGATTTTCAAAGTCTACAGAGAGATTTAGGCCATTTGGAAGAGTGGGCTGAAAGTTGGCAGATGGAGTTTAATGCTGATAAGTGTGAGGTGCTACATCTTGGCAGGACAAATCAAAATAGGACGTAAATGGTAAATGGTAGCAAATTGAAGAATGCAGTTGAACAGAGGGATATTGGAATGACTGCGTAGTTCCATGAAGGTGGAATCTCATGTATATAGGGTGGTAAAGAATGCTTTTGGTGGCGTTTATAAATCAGAGCATTGAGTATAGAAGTTGGGATGTAATGTTAAAATTGTACAAGGCATTGGTGAGACCAATTCTGAAAAATGGTATACAATTTTGGTCGCCTAATTATAGGAAGGATGTCAACAAAATAGAGAGAGTACAGAGGAGATTTACTAGAATGTTGCCTGGATTTCAGCAACTAAGTTACAGAGAAAGGTTGAACAAGTTAGGTCTTTATTCTTTGGAGCGCAGAAGGTTAGGACCCGGAAATAACCGGCTGGCTCTGGGGGTACAGAGAGGATGCGCCGAGGTTGCAAGGCCAAGGAGCTGAGGCTGATTCTGAGGCCGACGGCTGCTGGGCGTCCCTACCTCTATCCTCCCTCTTTTCTTCCCCCTCCCTTCTGCCCCCCCTCCCTTATGCCCCCCCCCCTTCTCCCCCTCCCACCTTGGCCCTCTCCTCCCCCTCCCTTCTCCCCCTAATCCTTCTCCTCCCTCCCTTCTGCCCCCCCCTCCCCATTCCCCTCTCTGCCCCTATCACCCCCTCCCCCCTTTCCCTCTCCCCTCTTTCCCCCCTCCCCTCTTTCCCCCTCCCCTCTTTCCCCCTCCCCTCTTTCCCCCTCTCCCCTCTCTCTCCCCTCTCTCTCCCCTCTCTCTCCCCTCTCTCTCCCCTCTCTCCCCTCTCTCTCCCCTCTCTCCCCTCTCTCTCCCCTCTCTCCTCTCTCTCTCCCCTCTCTCCCCCTCTCTCCCATCACTCCTCTCTCTCTCTCCCCCTCTCTCTCCCACTCTCTCTCCCCCTCTCTCTCCCCCTCTCTCTCCCCCTCTCTCACCCCCTCTCTCTCCCCCTCTCTCTCCCCCTCTCTCTCCCCTCTCTCTCCCTCCCTCCATTCTATCTCTCACTCCCCCCCTCTCTCTCTCTCTCTCTCTCTCCCTCTCTCTCCTCTCCTCTCTCTCACACTCTCTCTTACACTCTCTCTCGCACTCTCTCTCGCACTCTCTCTCTCTCCTCTCCTCTCTCTCTCTCTCTCTCTCTTCTCCTCTCTCTCCTCGCTCTCTCTCTCTCTCTCTCTCTCATCCCTCTCTCCTCCCCCTCCCTTCTCCCCAGCCTCCCCCCACCACCTCCTCCCATCTCTCTCGCCCCTCCTTCCCCACCCTCCCCCCTCACCCACCCTCCCCCTCCTCCTCCCCTCCACCCCCCGTTGTCTCCTCCCCTCCTCCCCTCTCCCTCTGTCTCTTGCCCTTCTGTCTCTGCCCATTTCTCTCTGTCTCTCCCCATTCTCTCTCTGCCCTCACTCTACCCCCTTCCTCTCTAGACGCGCCTGCGAGTTGGGGGCTATGCGTCTGTGGATAGGGTGGTTATGGGGTAAAAGGAGCATATTAATAATATTAATATAATATCAAGGGGAGTAGTTAGAGTGTGTGTGGGGGGGTAGTTAGTGTGTGTGACGCCGCATGCCGCCACCCTCCAGCCCCCTGCAACCACACGTTGGGGGAACAGACCCAACGGGTCTGCACTTGGTCTAGTCTCCTTTAATTATGAAGCTAAGCTCTCTGGTCTGAGACTCTCCCACTTGTGTAAACATCCTTTCACTGGCCACGTCAGTCATAGCAAAAGCATCAGACTCAAAAACACATTTTAACATGAACATCCACCACAGTGACTCCTACACATTCTTCACTGTGATGGAAGGTGAAATAAAGTTCAAGTCCTTCCCTTGTGTTCTTCCTTGGTCGGGGGCCTCGTGCCCCCATTAACGGGATGATCTTGACTCCCTTAGTCGGTGGCGTTTGGGCCCTCTGCGTTGGGGCATTCAGCTCCCGCATCGGGGGGTTGTCAGCTACCCGCGCCGGGCGATCAAACCTCGTGTCGGGGCTGGTCGAGCCGCGGCGTTGGAGCTCCCGATTAGCCTCTCCCGGGACTGCGAGCCTTTGATGGTAAATCCGGAGGCCGCAGTGGGAGTGATCCCAGGCAAGGGATCCGCTCCGATGTTAAGTCCGCGCCCCGCTGTGGGGCTCACGATAGTCCGAGGCAGTCTCCAGCTCCAGCGATGGTAGGCTGCAGAGCCCGGAGAATGTGATCCGAAATTTGATCACATCTCCGTGAAGGTAAGAGCTTGAAAACAAGTTTCCCCCGATTTCCCGCCCCCCCCCCCCCCCCCCCCCCCCCCCCCCCCCCCCCCGTCCCCACATAAAACAAACCGAAGTACATTAAATCAAACTTTTAACAAACACTAAAAATAACAAAAGATGAAAAAAACGAACAGACTGCCGGCAGGGCTGGCCATCTCCCCGGCAACCCTGGTGGTCAATGTAGATATGGAAAGGACATTTCCACTGGTGGGAGAGTGTGGGACCAAAGATCATAGCTTCAGAATTAAAGGGCGCTCTTTTAGAAAGGAGGTGAGATGGAACTCCTTTAATCTGTGGAACTCATTGCCACAGAATGCTGTGGAGGCCAAGTCAGTGGATATTTTTAAGGCGGAGATAGACAAATTCTTGATTAGAACGGGTGTCAAGGGTCATGGGGAGATGGCAGGAAATTGGGATTAGGAGACAGAGATCAGCCATGATTGAATGGCGAGTAGACGCGATGGGTCGAATGGCCGAATTCTACTCCGATAACGTGAACTTGTGAAAGGTTGAGTGGGATAAGGACCAACTATCTACAAATGGAATGGGCTAAGATGAATTTGCATCAATGAGATAAGGTGGATGATGTGAGCTGGTGGGCCTGTTTCCGTGCTCTATGACTATTGGTCAGACCCTGACATTTACCTGGACTCACAATGACGGGAGTCACGTGGGTTGACGTATGTTTCTGAAGGATATTGGATGAAGGGAGACTGGATGATGCTGCTATCTCCACAGAGCCAGTTCTCCCATTTCCAAACTCCTTACCCCGTTAGATGAACTGTTGTGGTGTTGCCACAATCCCATGTTTCTGTTCCTTTTTTCCAGATCCCCAGATGTCTACAGGAGAACAGACCCAGGGATCATCGACTGGAGAATCCATCCAGGAACCGTCTTCTGTCCCAGTGGGAGACACATCCACAGGTACTAAGCCACTCGCACACTATCACATGTCTTCATTAACCCTGTAGCCAGCCTTTGGACAGAACTGTGATTTGTTCAGCAGTGGACAACAATCCCCATTGGATTGCGGAATGGTTGAGGAATCCACTCCAGAAATGCTGCAAGCACCAGTGCAAAAGTTGAGATGGGAGGAGGGAGAGTGGGATGAGGGGAGGAGGCAGAGTGTGGAGAAGAGAGGATGGGGAGATGGGAGGTTGGGGAGGAGGCAGAGTGGGGAGAGGGGAGGAGGGAGAGTGGCGAGAGGAGAGAAAGCAGAGTGGGGACAGGGGAGAAGGGAGAGTGGGGAGAGGGAAATCCATTGGTCCGAGTGGGACTCATGTGACCATTTGAGTGGGGTTGGCAGCCACTCGCCCCCTGGAACCAACCCTCTCCATCTTATGACCGAGCTACGAGGGATGCATGCAGTAAAAAGGGAGAGGTTAGAGAGGGACATGGGGCAGGCAAAGGGAAGCAGGGTGAGATGGGGAGAGAGGAGGATGAAGGGGACGAGGTGCGAGGGAGAGCAGAGCATGGTGCGGGGCAAAGTGCTGACAAACTGGAGTGGGGGAAGCAGAATGATGGGGAGGGTGTGTGGATGAGGGGGAGAGTGGAAGGAAATGAGGGCAGAGGGACGGATGGAGTAACGGCTGGAATGATGGAGTGGAAGGTGACCTACTGTCTGTCCACACTTTATTGCAGATTCTGCCTCTGAACCAACAGAGGAACCCCAGGAAACAACACCCAAACCCCTGGAAGATTTATCCATCATCCTATAACCAGGTACAAACTCAGGTATCGATGGAGGGATCATTGGTGCCGTGGGGAGAGAAGGGAAGGTGACACTATATGAGAGAGTGCAGTGTGCGGGAGCAGGGAATGTAGGGGAGGCAGTCGGGTGTGGAGGGAGGAGGGAGTTTGGAGTGGTGGGGACATCCCATGAGTAGAGATGGGAGGTTGCGGAGAGTGGAGGAGAATCAGTGAGTGAGGGGTGGATGGTCCTGGAGAGAGTTAGAGGTGGGCAAGTGGAAATATATGGAATGAGTGAGTATAGAAGAAGGGAACAGCCGGTAAGGAGGCAATGGGTAGCTGCAGATTGAAGATGGAGGTGGAATAGAAGTGGGGAGCTTGACGAGAATGTATTGTTATCTCTGACTGACCCATGGGGGCAGGGTTGAATTCTAAAGTGAGTGTGAGTGAGAGAGCGAGAATTGTATGGAGGGTGTGAGTAGATGCATCGAGAGGATGGGGAAAATTATGGATTTAGTCGGGATAGAGGGATAGTGCTCATTTTGAGAGAGTCGAGGAGGAACAAGGAAGTGTGGACTGTTTGAGGAGTGTGTAATGTACAAGGTAAGATGTGTGACGTGGGACTTGGTGTGTTTTGGAATTAGCATGGACTGGTGAATCTTTGTCTCTGCAGCTGACCTCCCTGCTGATCAGCTGTTCACTGTGTTTTTCAGCTTTTACCCTCCTTCTCCCTCCTCCATTCTCTTCTTCCAGATCCACCATCGGACACAACTCAAGAACCCCAGGGAGCAATGACTGCTGACTCTGGTCAGGGTTTGACCAGTGATCCAGCAGTGGCTGCAAGCTCAAGTATCAGTGGTGCATAGAACAGTACATCGGGTATAGGCCAATCAGCCCACAAAGTGTCCCTCATAAATGTATATCCTTCTGTGTGGTTTACACTCAGCCTCGACGATCCAGAGAAAACAATCCAAGTTTGTCCAAACTCCTTACAGCTAATAACTTGTCATCCTGGCAGAATTCTGGTATACCTCCTCTGCTCCCTCTGCAAAGCCTCCACATCCTACTATAATGGGGAGACCAGAATGGCAAACAATACTCCTTGTATTCACTGCCCCAACTGAAGAAGACAAGCATACCATATGCCTACTTTATCACTGTATCTACTGCTGTTGCCACTTTCAGGTTGTTATGGATATGAACCCAATTCCCCTCTGTAATGCAACGCTTTTCCTGCCATTAACTGTATAATCACCCTTTTATTTGTCCTCCCCAGGTCCAACACCACACATTTGCTCGGATTAAACACCTCCGCCATCTCTATAGCTTATCTATGTTCCTTTGTATACTTTGACAGCTTTCCTCACAATCTGCCTCTCTGCCAAATTTGGTGTCATCCATCAATGTGCAATAGACAGAATGCTTGAGTAACTTAGTGGGTCAGTCAGAATCTCTGGACAACATGGGCGTATCATTGCAGAACTCCCACACGTCAGACATCGGCTTACCCATTAAAACCTGGCCCCTGTTTACTCTCCCTAGCTCCTGCTTAAAAATGCTGGAATGTGCCTCACCCCGATTTAATAACTTCCCCGTGGTCAAGAGTTATCCTTATTCATAACTATCGTAAAAGTTATGGAGTCGTGATTACTTCTGCAAACACTCTCCCATGAAACATCAGGCCTGGCTCAGTTCCTGGATCATTGGAGGGAGCGTTCTACCCCTTGGTAGTTACATGGTTGCATTTTGGGAAATCAAACTGGGGAGGACCTTTACAGTGAATGGTAGGACCATAGTGAGTGTAGGAGAGCAGAAAGAACCAGGGATGCTGGTACATTGTCTGAAATTGGCATTACAGGTAGACAGGCTCTTTTACCCAAGTTAGGGCAATCAAGAACCAGAGGACATAGATTTAAGATGAGTGGGAGGAAGATTTCATTAGAACGTGAGGATCAACCTTTTCATTGAGCGTGGAAGGTGTACGGAATGAGCTGTAAGAGAAGGTTGTGCAGGCAGACACAATAACAACATTTAAAAGACACTTGAACAGGTGCATGGATAGGAATGGTTTAGAGGGATATGGGCCAAATGTGAACAAATGGGACTAACTTAGTTGGGTTGGCATGGACAAGTTGGGCCAAAGGGTTTGTTGCCATGTTCTATGACTTGGTGGTCAATCCCTGACATTCAGCTGATTAAGACTGGGCGGGGGGTCACCTGGAGTAACAAACATTTTTAAACGATAGTAGGTGATGGGAGACCAGATGATGATGCTATCTCCAGAGAGCCCATCCACCTATTCCCAAATTCCTCTCCCAGCCTGATGACTGGCTGTGGTGTTGCCACACTCCCATTTCTCTTATTCCAGATCCCTAGACGTCCACAGGGGAACAGACCCAGGGATCATCGACTGGAGAATCCACGAAGGAACCATCTTCTATTCTAGTGGGAGACATATCCTCAGGTACCAAGTCCTCTCGCACATTATCGCCTGTCCTCCTTTACCCTGCAGCCAGCTTTTGCCAATGGCGGTACTTTATTCTGCATGGGGAATAATCCCGCTTTGATTGAGGTTGGTTGAGGGAACTACCCCAGAAATGCTGCCTAACCAACTGAGCTATACCAGCACATTGTTTTTTCTTTGTAAACAAGCATCTGCATTTCCTTGTGTCATGGAGTTTAATGGACATGAATTTAAGTGGTTGATGGGGTGGGTTGCAGGTGTCAAAGAAAGGGTTATGACGTGGGATTGGGGGCAGGAGTGAGGTTCCACTGAGGAACAGACCAGGGCAGAGCAACAGCTGAGGTGTTACGGTCATCGAGGTGGTTAAATGGTGTACAAAATGAAAATTGTGTGATCACTGGAAGCGATCTGGCCTGATCTGACGTGGTGGTTTAGGTTTATTGTTGTCACATGTAGTGACATATAGTGATTTATTTTGTTTACAATATTCAATCAAATCAGATAATAGTAAACATGAATACAATCAAACTGTACACCAGAAATATCTGGCGATAATAGACCTCTGAGTCTAACATCTATAGGATGTAAATTACTGGAGAAGATTCTGAGGGAAAACATATACATGCATTTGGATAATGGGGCTGATTAAAGATAGTCAGCATGGTTTTGTAGGTGGGAGATTGTGCCTTACTAATTTGATTAAGTTTTTGGAGAATGAATCAAAAGGTTAAAAAAGGTAAGGCCGTAAATGTTGTTGACATGGACTTCAACGAGGCCTTTGCGGTTCCACATTGTGGGATGCTCTGGAAGATAGGATCGCATGGCATCCAGGAAAACTACGCCCCCCCTCCCCATCTTTCAGTCTGAGGAAGGGTTCAGACCGGTTAGCTAGCCGAATTAGCATCATGAAAGGAAGCAGAGCGTGGTGGTGGAAAGTTGTTTTCCAGACTAGAGGCTTGTGACTTAAGTGTGTCAGGGAATGGTGCTAGTCCCATTGCTGTTTGTGGTTTATATCAATGATTTTTATGAGAATATACAAGGCTTGATTTGTAAGTTTGCAAACGACACTAAAGTTAGTGGTACTCTGGACAGAGAAGATAGTTATCAAAAATTATTGCAGTATCTTAGATAGGTTGAATAAGTTAGGTCTTTATTCTCTGGAGCGCAGAAGGTTAAGGGGGGACTTGATAGAGGTCTTTAAAATGATGAGAGGGATAGACAGAGTTGATGTGATCAAGCTTTTCCCTTTGAGAATAGGGAAAATTCAAACAAGAGGACATGACTTCAGAATTAAGGGACAGAAGTTTAGGGGTAACATGAGGGGGAACTTCTTTACTCAGAGAGGGGTAGCGGTGTGGAATGAGCTTCCAGTGGAAGTGGTGGCGGCAGGTTCGTTGGTTTCATTTAAGAATAAATTGGATAGGCATATGAATGAGAAGGGAATGGAGGGTTATGGTATGAGTGCAGGCAGGTGGGACTAAGGGAAAAAAATTGTTCGGCGCGGACTTGTAGGGCCGAGATGGCCTCTTTCCGTGCTGTAATTGTTATATGTTATATGTTATGTTATCTTAATTAGCTGGGCAAGTGGACTGAGGATTATTTAATTGAGTAGGTGTGAGATGTGGCATTGACCTGGCCCTTTATTCCCCAGACCACTGTTCCAGTCTGATGCCCTGTTTCTCCACACACCCGTCCCTCTATTCCCCAGACTCTGGTCCCAGTCTGATGCCCGGTTATCCACTTCCATTGTATCTGTGCCTTTATTCCAGACCCGGCCACATCCACAAAGGAGTCGGAAGGATCAACCGCTCAGAACCGTCGTCTGTCCCAGCGGGAGACACATCCTCAAGTACCAGGTCTTGTGTCAGTGCGGACATTCAATCCCTCTCACTCTGTGACATGGAATCTCTCGTCGACATGTTCACCTGCTGGACGTACAGTGCAGCGGGCGGGTGAATGACAGGAATACATGCAGGTACAACAGGCAGTGAAGAGAGCTAATGGCATGTTGTCCTTCATAACGAGAGGATTTGCGTATAGGAGCAAAGAGATCCTTCTGCAGTTGCACAAGGCCCAAGTGAGAACACACCTGAAGTATTGTGTGCAGTTTTGGTCTCCTAATTTGAGGAAAGACATTCTTGCTATTGAGGGAATGCAGCGTAGGTTCACATGGTTAATCCCCGAGATGGCAGGACTGTTATTATGATGAAAGAATGGAATGACTGGGCTTGTATTCCCTTTGGGACTCAGCCACCACCCTTCCGTAACTGTTCCCTACCCCCACCACTTCCGGGAATCAACCAAACCCTGCTACTCCTCCCCAAGACGCAGCTGACCCATTTCTTCCCGCACCCCGGCTGCTCCCTGAGATGTACCCTCCCCTTACAACCCTCCGGGAACCAGCCGCCTCAACCCCTGACTCCTCCGGGACCCTCGGTCCCTTACCCTCCCCCTGGATCCGGCCATCGATTCCCTCCCGCATCGCATCCCATCCGTCCCTCCCCCCCCCCCCTTCCTTGGGACCCAGACGTCCCGTCCACTACCCCCACACCTCCCCTAGAACCCAGCCATCCCCTCTCCCCACCTCCAATCCAGGGCTCAGTAATATCCCTCCCCCACCCCGGTATCCAGCCGTCTCCTAGCCTCACCCCCGGTATCTGGCCGTCCCCTACCCCAGCACACATCGTCCCTTCTCCCTATGACCGAGGCATTCCCTTCTGCTCTTCCCTTCCCCGGAACAAGGGAGAGATGGGAGGGAGATGAGGAGAGAGTGGGAAAAAGGGGAAGGGGTTAGTCAGCCGGGGGAGAGGGGCAAAGGAGCAGTAGGGGGAAAGTTGGGGTCTAGGATGGGGACAGGAGGAGCGGGGGAGTTTACAATGAAATGAGCGCAGAAACAGGAGTGCATTGAGTAACGGCTGGAATGATGGAATGGAGGGAGCGGGGAGCGGAGCAGAGTGATGCAGGAGAGTGATGGACAATTTGGGTCACCAGAGACTGGTGTCAGTTGTGCACTTCGGTCTCCTTCCATCCCACAGAGCTGCTGGATTAATTCCCCACTACACCTACTGCCTGTCCATACTTTATTACAGATCCAGCCTCCGTACCAACTGAGGAACCCCAGAAAACAACACCTGAACCCCACGAGGATTTGTCCACTGTCCCACTACCAGATACAAGCACAGGTATCGATGGAGGTATCGTTGGAACAGTGGGGGGAACATAGGGGAGGGTGACTCGGGAGTGTGAGGTTGGGGGTGGGAGAAGGTTTGAAGTGAGGGGAGGAGAGAGTGGGGTGGAGAGACAGGAGAGAGCGAGGGGTGGGGGGGAAGAGAGCTCGGGTTGGGCGTGAGGAGAGAGCGAGGGGGGGGGGGAAGGAGCGCGTGGTGGGGAAGGAGAGAGCGAGAGGTAGGTAGAAGAGAGCTTGGTGTGGGGGGAGGTGGTAATGGGATGGGGAGGAGAGAATGTGGGATGGGGGAACAGTGGGGGGAGGGCGGAGAGATCAGGGGCAGAGGGAGGAAAGAGCGCAGGGCGGGGCAGGAGTGAGCACGGGGTGAGGGGAGGTGAAAGGGTGGGTGGGGACAGGAGGAAGTGAGAGATGGGGTGGGACAGTGTGACACAGGGGGAGATGAGTTATGGAGGAAGGAGAGAGTCGAGGAGGAACAAGAAAGTGTGGCTAGGACCATATTTGAGGAGTGTGTAATGTTCAAGGCAAGATGTGTGACCTGTGATACCTGGTGTGTATTGGTGTTGGCACGGACTGTTGTCTCTTCGTATCTGCAGCCGACTTCCCTCCTGATCAGCTATTTAGCGCGTTTTAACTTTCTCACCCTCCGGGCCCTCCCCCTTTTTCCAAGATGCACCATCGAACACAACTCAGGAATCCTCTGGAGACTCTCGTCAGGGTTTGACCAGTGACCCAGCAGGGTCTGCAAGCTCAGTTATCAGTGGTGGGGAGCATGACACATAGAACAGGACAGCACAGGAACTGGTCATTTGGCCCACAATATCAACGCATGATGCCAAGTTAAACTGACCTCTGGATACACATATCTCTCCATTTCCTGTGTTACCATGTGCCTAACCAAAAGACTATTAAAAGCAACTGGAACATAATGAAACATAGAACAGTAGAGCACAGGAACAGGCCCATGGGACCACAATGTACATGCCTAACATAATGCCAAGCTAAACTATGGGGGTAACCAAAAGATATTATAAAGTCACTGTCAAGAGACAGCGCAGTGCGGGGGGAGGAGTGAGCACGGGGCGGGGGGAGGTGAAAGTTTGGGTTGGGGTAAGGAGAGGAGAGAGCGAGGGGTGGGGGCGGAGTCAGTGTAGCATGGAGGTAGGTGAGGAGTTGCTGTGGGGGGAGGAGAGTCCCTAGGAGAGTGTCGAGGATGAACAAGGATGTGTGGAGTGGAACGTGTTTGAGGAGTGTATACTGTTAAAGGGGAGATGTGTGACCGAGAGTCATAAAGTGATACAGCATGGAAACAGGCCCTTCGGCCCAACTTGCCCACACCGGCCATCATGTCCCAGCTATACTTGTCCCACCTGCCAGCGTTTGGCCCATCTATACTATTACTAAAAGTCTCATCTTGACCACTTCCTGTCTCCGTTGTAAATACATTTTAGAAAAAACGCTACCCTATATCGCTATGATTTTTTCGCAATCTTACTCACCGTCCTCTCCTCCAACCTCCCCAAGTATTTTTCCCATCGGTGAAAGAATAAAGAAGTTATGAATGTTTAAAACATCGTGAGATCAGCTGATTGGTCTTCTCACCTGTCACCGTGCTGATTGAACTGTGCCTGCCCCATGAGTGAATTGAACTGTGCCTTCCCCGTGAGTGAACTGAATTGTTAGCCCTGCACTGTGCTTGACTTGAAATGAATTGGATTGTTGGCCCTGCATTGAGCTTGACTTGAAATAGAATGGATTGGATTGTTGGCCCTGCACTGTGCTTGACTTGAAATGTATGCGTAGCGTTGCGAGATATGCGTTGGGGAGCACTTCGGGTCCAGTGATCACAATACCATTAGTTTCAATATAATTATGGAGAGGGTCAGAACTGGACCTAGGGTTGAGATTTTTGATTGGAGAAAGGCTAACTTTGAGGAGATGCGAAAAGATTTAAAAGGACACTTTTATGGGAAGGATGTAGAAGAGAAATAGAAGACATTTAAAGGTGACATTTTAAGAGTACAGTATCTTTATGTCCCTGTTCGGTTGAAAGGAAATAGTAAAAATGGGAAAGAGCCATGGTTTTCAAGGAAATTGGCCACTTGGTTTGGAAAAAGAGAGAGATCTACAATAATTATAGGCAGCATGGAGTAAATGGGGTGCTTGAGGAGTATAAAGAATGTATTAAAAATCTTAAGAAAGAAATTAGAAAAGCTAAAAGAAGATATGAGGTTGCTTTGGCAAGTAAAGTGAAAGTAAATCCAAAGGGTTTCTACGTCTATATTAATAGCAAAAGGATAACGAGGGATAAAATTGGTCCATTAGAGAGTCAGAGTGGACAGCTATCTGCAGAGCCAAACGAGATGGGGGAGATATTGAACAATTTCTTTTCTTCGGTATTCACCAAGGACAAGGATATTGAATTGTGTGAGGTAAGGGAAACAAGTAGAATAGCTATGGAAACTATGAGATTCAAAGAAGAGGAAGTACTGACACTTTTGAAAATTATAAAAGTGGATAAGTCTCCAGGTCCTGACAGGATATTCCCTAGGACATAGAGGGAAGTTAGTGTAGAAATAGCAGGGGCCATGACAGAAATATTTCAAATGTCATTAGAAACGGGAATAGTGCCGGAGGATTGGCGCACTGCGCATGTTGTTCCATTGTTTTAAAAGGGTTCTAAGAATAAACCTAGCAATTATAGACCTGTTAGTTTGACGTCATTTGGAAGAGTGGGCTGAAAGTTGGCAGATGGAGTTTAATGCTGATAAGTGTGAGGTGCTGCATCTTGGTAGGACAAATCAAAATAGAACGTAAATGGTAAATGGTAGCGAATTGAGGAATGCAGTTGAACAGAGGGATCTAGGAATAACTGCATATGTCCATGAAGGTGGAATCTCATGTAGATAAGGTGGTAAATAATGCTTTTGGTGGCGTTTATAAATCAGAGCATTGAGTATAGAAGTTGGGATGTAATGTTAAAATTGTACAAGGCATTGGTGAGGCCAATTCTGGAATATGGTATACAATTTTGGTCGCCTGATTATAGGAAGGATGTCAACAAAATAGAGAGAGTACAGAGGAGATTTACTAGAATGTTGCCTGGGTTTCAGCAACTAAGTTACAGAGAAAGGTTGAACAAGTTAGGTCTTTATTCTTTGGAGCGCAGAAGGTTAGGACCCGGAAATAACCGGCTGGCTCTGGGGGTACAGAGAGGATGCGCCGAGGTTGCAAGGCCAAGGAGCTGAGGCTGATTCTGAGGCCGACGGCTGCTGGGCGTCCCTACCTCTATCCTCCCTCTTTTCTTCCCCCTCCCCTCTGCCCCCCCTCCCTTCTGCACCCACTTCTACCCCTCCCCTCTCTACCCCTCCCCCTCTCTCCCCCTCCCACCTTGCCCCTCCCCCTCACTGCCCCTCCCCCTCTCTCCCCCTCCCACCTTGCCCCTCCCACCTTGCCCCTCCCTTCTCGCCCTCATCCTTCTCCCCCCTCCCGTCTGCCCCTCTTTCCCCCCTCCTCTCTCTGCCCCTCTCCCCTCTCTATCCTCTTCTCTCTCTCTCCTCTTCTCTCTCTCTCCCCTTCTCTCCCTCTCTCTCGCCCCCTCTCTCTCGCCCCCTCTCTCTCGCCCCCTCTCTCTCGCCCCCTCTCTCTCCCCCTCTCTCTCTCCTCCTCTCTCTCTCCCCCTCTCTCTTTCCCTCCCTCCATTCTATCTCTCACTCACCCCTCTCACTCTCTCTCATCCCTCTCTCTCCCCCTCCCTCTCCCCAAACCCCCTGCCACCCTTCCCCTAAACCCCCTTCTCCCGTCCCCTATCCCCCCATCTCAGCCACCCTCACCCTCCTCTCTCTCCTCCCCCTCCCTTCTCCCCACCCTCCCCCCACCACCTCCCTTCTCCCCTTCGCCCTATCCCCCTCTCTCTCCCCATCTCTCTCCCCCTCTCTCTCCCCCTCTCTCTCTCCCCCCTCTCTCTCGCCCCTCCTCCCCCACCCTCCCCCCTCACCCACCCTCCCTCTCCTCCTCCCCTCCACCCCCCGTCGTCTCCTCCCCTCCACCCCCTCTCCCTCTGTCTCTTGCCCTTCTGTCTCTGCCCCTTTCTCTCTGTCTCTCCCCATTCTCTCTCTGCCCTCACTCTACCCCCTTCCTCTCTCGACGCGCCTGCGAGTTGGGGGCTATGCGTCTGTGGATAGGGTGGTTATGGGGTAAAAGGAGCATATTAATAATATTAATATAATATCAAGGGGAGTAGTTAGAGTGTGTGTGGGGGGGGTAGTTAGTGTGTGTGACGCCGCATGCCGCCACCCCCCAGACCCCCCCCCCCCCGCAACCACACGTTGGGGGAACAGACCCAACGGGTCTGCACTTGGTCTAGTCTCCTTTAATTATGAAGCTAAGCTCTCTGGTCTGAGACTCTCCCACTTGTGTAAACATCCTCTCCGCTCCACTCTATCTTGGCATTTAACTATTTGGTAAATTTCAATGAGGTCCCTGTTCATCCAGGGAGATTGAGGGGAGCATAGAGGGGTGGGGGGTCATGGAGAGAAGGGGAGCAGGGCAAGTAGAAATGTATGAAACAAGTGAGTTGAGAAGAAGGAAATGGCAGGTAAAGAGGGAATGGGTGAATGGGGACTGAAGATGGAGAGGGAAAATATGTGGATAGCTTGCGGAAAATGTACACAAGGTTGTACAAAGTTCTGGAGTCACAGAGCATGTTAGTAGATGACATAGATAGATGGCATTTCTACTTTCGACTTGTGATAGCTGGTTGGCTGGATGGCAGAAGGCAAAGAGTTGCAATAAAAGTCACTTTTTCAGTTTGCCTGCCAGTGGCTAGTGGACTCCTGGAAAGGTCGGTGCTGGGGCTGCTTCTCTTCACGTTGTATATCAATGATTTGGATATGGGGACTGAAGGTTTTGTGGCCAAGTTTGCAGATGATGCTCCAGAGACAGGCAGTGTGGAGGAGGCAAGGACTCTGCCTGATGGAATGGAGGGAGCGGGGAGCGGAGCAGAGTGATGCAGGAGAGTGATGGACAATTTGGGTCACCAGAGACTGGTGTCAGTTGTGCACTTCGGTCTCCTTCCATCCCACAGAGCTGCTGGATTAATTCCCCACTACACCTACCGCCTGTCCATACTTTATTACAGATCCAGCCTCCGTACCAACTGAGGAACCCCAGAAAACAACACCTGAACCCCACGAGGATTTGTCCACTGTCCCACTACCAGATACAAGCACAGGTATCGATGGAGGTATCGTTGGAACAGTGGGGGGAACGTAGGGGAGGGTGACTCGGGAGTGTGAGGTTGGGGGTGGGAGAAGGTTTGAAGTGAGGGGAGGAGAGAGTGGGGTGGAGAGACAGGAGAGAGCGTAGGAGGAGAGGGAAGAGAGCTCGGGTTGGGCGTGAGGAGAGAGCGAGGGGTGGGGGGGGGGGGAAGGAGCGCGTGGTGGGGAAGGAGAGAGCGAGAGGTAGGTAGAAGAGAGCTTGGTGTGGGGGGAGGTGGTAATGGGATGGGGAGGAGAGAATGTGGGATGGGGAACAGTGGGAGGAGGGCGGAGAGATCAGGGGCAGAGGGAGGAAAGAGCGCAGGGCGGGGCAGGAGTGAGCACGGGGTGAGGGGAGGTGAAAGGGTGGGTGGGGACAGGAGGAAGTGAGAGATGGGGTGGGACAGTGTGACACAGGGGGAGATGAGTTGTGGAGGAAGGAGAGAGTCGAGGAGGAACAAGAAAGTGTGGCTAGGACCATATTTGAGGAGTGTGTAATGTTCAAGGCAAGATGTGTGACCTGTGATACCTGGTGTGTATTGGTGTTGGCACGGACTGTTGTCTCTTCGTATCTGCAGCCGACTTCCCTCCTGATCAGCTATTTAGTGCGTTTTAACTTTCTCAACCTCCGGGCCCTCCCCCTTTTTCCAAGATGCACCATCGGACACAACTCAGGAATCCTCTGGAGACTCTCGTCAGGGTTTGACCAGTGACCCAGCAGGGTCTGCAAGCTCAGTTATCTGTGGTGGGGAGCATGACACATAGAACAGGACAGCACAGGAACAGGTCATTTGGCCCACAATATCCACGCATGATGCCAAGTTAAACTGACCTCTGGATACACATATCTCTCCATTTCCTGTGTTACCATGTGCCTAACCAAAAGACTATTAAAAGCAACTGGAACATAATGAAACATAGAACAGTAGAGCACAGGAACAGGCCCATGGGACCACAATGTACATGCCTAACATAATGCCAAGCTAAACTATGGGGGTAACAAAAGATATTAAAAAGTCACTGTCAAGAGACAACGCAGTGCGGGGGGAGGAGTGAGCACGGGGCGGGGGGAGGTGAAAGTTTGGGTTGGGGTGAGGAGAGGAGAGAGCGAGGGGTGGGGGCGGAGTCAGTGTGGCATGGAGGGAGGTGAGGAGTTGCTGTGGGGGGAGGAGAATCCCTAAGAGAGAGTCGAGGATGAACAAGGATGTGTGGAGTGGAACGTGTTTGAGGAGTGTATACTGTTAAAGGGGAGATGTGTGACCGAGAGTCATAAAGTGATACAGCATGGAAACAGGCCCTTCGGCCCAACTTGCCCACACCGGCCATCATGTCCCAGCTACACTTGTCCCACCTGCCAGCGTTTGGCCCATCTATACTATTACTAAAAGTCTCATCTTGACCACTTCCTGTCTCCGTTGTAAATACATTTTAGAAAAAACGCTACCCTATATCGCTATGATTTTTCGCAATCTTACTCACCGTCCTCTCCTCCAACCTCCCCAAGTATTTTTCCCATCGGTGAAAGAATAAAGAAGTTATGAATGTTTAAAACATCGTGAGATCAGCTGATTGGTCTTCTCACCTGTCACTCACCATGATTAAGGTAACGCCCCTTGAGGGGTGGGGGGGCAGGATTATAAACCCCAGAGGCCAGACGTGAGTCAGTCACTCTAGAAGACCGTGAGTGAGAGTTGTGTCCAGAACTGTGATTCTACGCTGTGTGCGTACTGTGTCTGTGCCATCCTGATTGAACTGTGCCTGCCCCGTGAGTGAATTGAGCTGCCAGCACCGTGAGTGAATTAAACTGTGCATGCGCTGTGCTGATTGAACTGTGCCTGCCCCGTGAGTGAATTGAACTGTGCCTTCCCCGTGAGTGAACTGAATTGTTAGCCCTGCACTGTGCTTGAAATGAATTGGATTGTTGGCCCTACACTGTGCTTGACTTGAAATAGAATGGATTGGATTGTTGGCCCTGCACTGTGCTTGACTTGAAATGTATGCGTTGCATTGCGAGGTATGCGTTGGGGAGCACTTCGGGTCCAGTGATCACAATACCATTAGTTTCAATATAATTATGGAGAGGGTCAGAACTGGACCTAGGGTTGAGATTTTTGATTGGAGAAAGGCTAACTTTGAGGAGATGCGAAAAGATTTAAAAGGACACTTTTATGGGAAGGATGTAGAAGAGAAATAGAGGACATTTAAAGGTGAAATTTTAAGAGTACAGCATCTTTATGTCCCTGTTCGGTTGAAAGGAAATAGTAAAAATTGGAAAGAGCCATAGTTTTCAAGGAAATTGGCCACTTGGTTCGGAAAAAGAGAGAGACCTACAATAATTATAGGCAGCATGGAGTAAACGGGGTGCTTGAGGAGTATAAAGAATGTATAAAAAATCTTAAGAAAGAAATTAGAAAATCTAAAAGAAGATATGAGGTTGCTTTGGCAAGTAAAGTGAAAGTAAATCCAAAGGGTTTCTACGGCTATATTAATAGCAAAAGGATAACGAGGGATAAAATTGGTCGATTAGAGAGTCAGAGTGGACAGCTATCTGCAGAGCCAAAAGAGATGGGGGAGATATTGAACAATTTCTTTTCTTCAGTATTCACCAAGGAGAAGGATATTGAATTGTGTGAGGTAAGGGAAACAAGTAGAATAGCTATGGAAACTATGAGATTCAAAGAAGAGGAAGTAATGACACTTTTGAAAATTATAAAAGTGGATAAGTCTCTAGGTCCTGACAGGATATTCCCTAGGGCATTGAGGGAAGTTAGTGTAGAAATAGCAGGGGCCATGACAGAAATATTTCAAATGTCATTAGAAACGGGAATAGTGCCGGAGGATTGGCGTACTGCGCATGTTGTTCCATTGTTTTAAAAGGGTTCTAAGAGTAAACCTAGCAATTATAGACCTGTTAGTTTGACGTCAGTGGTGGGCAAATTAATGGAAAGGATACTTAGAGATAATATATATAAGCATCTGGATAAACAGGGTCTGATTAGGAACAGTCAACATAGATTTGTGCCTGGAAGGTCAGGTTTGACTAATCTTCTTGAATTTTTTGAAGAGGTTACTAGGGAAATTGATGAGGATAAAACAGTGGATGATGTCTATATGGACTTCAGTAAGGCCTTTGACAATCAGTTCCTAATCAGACCCATGACTAGTGGGGTGCCTCAGGGATCTGTGTTGGCTCCACTGTTGTTTGTCATGTACATCAATGATCTGGATGATGGTGTGGTAAATTGGATTAGTAAGCATGCAGATGATACTAAGATAGGTGGTGTTGTGGATAATGAAGTAGATTTTCAAAGTCTACAGAGAGATTTAGGCCATTTGGAAGAGTGGGCTGAAAGTTGGCAGATGGCGTTTAATGCTGATAAGTGTGAGGTGCTACATCTTGGCAGGACAAATCAAAATAGGACGTAAATGGTAAATGGTAGCGAATTGAAGAATGCAGTTGAACAGAGGGATCTAGGAATAACTGCATAGTTCCATGAAGGTGGAATCTCATGTAGAAATGGTGGTAAAGAATGCTTTTGTGGCGTTTATAATCAGAGCATTGAGCATAGAAGTTGGGATGTAATGTTAAAATTGTACAAGGCACTGGTGAGGCCAATTCTGGAAGTATGGTGTACAATTTTGGTCGCCTAATTATAGGAAGGATGTCAACAAAATAGAGAGAGTACAGAGGAGATTTACTAGAATGTTGCCTGGGTTTCAGCAACTAAGTTACAGAGAAAGGTTGAACAAGTTAGGTCTTTATTCTTTGGAGCGCAGAAGGTTAGGACCCGGAAATAACCGGCTGGCTCTGGGGGTACAGAGAGGATGCGCCGAGGTTGCAAGGCCAAGGAGCTGAGGCTGATTCTGAGGCCGACGGCTGCTGGGCGTCCCTACCTCTATCCTCCCTCTTTTCTTCCCCCTCCCTTCTGCCCCCCCTCCCTTCTGCACCCCCTTCTACCCCTCCCCTCTCTGCCCCTCCCCCTCTCTGCCCCTCCCCCTCTCTGCCCCTCCCCCTCACTGCCCCTCCCCCTCTCTCCCCCTCCCACATTGCCACTCTCCTCCCCCTCTCTGCCCCTCCCCCTCTCTCCCCCTCCCACCTTGCCCCTCTCCTCCCCCTCCCTTCTCGCCCTCATCCTTCTTCCCCCTCCCTTCTGCCCCTCTTTCCCCCCTCCTCTCTCTGCCCCTACCACGCCCTACCCCCTCTTTCCCTCTCCCCTCTTTCCCTCTACCCTCTTTCCCCTCCCCTCTTTCCTCCTCCCTTCTTTCCCCCTCCCCTCTTTCCCCCTCTCCCCTCTCTATCCTCTTCTCTCTCACCTCTTCTCTCTCTCTCTCCCCTTCTCTCCCTCTCTCTCGCCCCCTCTCTCTCGCCCCCTCTCTCTCCCCCTCTCTCTTTCCCTCCCTCCATTCTATCTCTCACTCACCCCTCTCTCTCTCTCATCCCTCTCTCTCCCCCTCCCTCTCCCCAAACCCCCTGCCACCCTTCCCCTAAACCCCCTTCTCCCATCCCCTATCCCCCCATCTCAGCCACCCTCACCCTCCTCTCTCTCCTCCCCCTCCCTTCTCCCCACCCTCCCCCTCCCTTCTCCCCCTCTCCCCTTCCTCCCTCTCCCCTTCCTCCCTCTCCCCTTCTCCCCTCTCTCTACTCCCCTCTCTCTCTCCTCCCATCTCTCTCGCCCCTCCTCCCCCACCCTCCCCCCTCACCCACCCTCCCTCTCCTCCTCCCCTCCACCCCCCGTCGTCTCCTCCCCTCCACCCCCTCTCCCTCTGTCTCTTGCCCTTCTGTCTCTGCCCCTTTCTCTCTGTCTCTCCCCATTCTCTCTCTGCCCTCACTCTACCCCCTTCCTCTCTCGACGCGCCTGCGAGTTGGGGGCTATGCGTCTGTGGATAGGGTGGTTATGGGGTAAAAGGAGCATATTAATAATATTAATATAATATCAAGGGGAGTAGTTAGAGTGTGTGTGGGGGGGGGGTAGTTAGTGTGCGTGACGCCGCATGCCGCCACCCCCCAGACCCCCCCCCGCAACCACACGTTGGGGGAACAGACCCAACGGGTCTGCACTTGGTCTAGTCTCCTTTAATTATGAAGCTAAGCTCTCTGGTCTGAGACTCTCCCACTTGTGTAAACATCCTCTCCGCTCCACTCTATCTTGGCATTTAACTATTTGGTAAATTTCAATGAGGTCCCTGTTCATCCAGGGAGATTGAGGGGAGCATAGAGGGGTGGAAGGTCACGGAGAGAAGGGGAGCAGGGCAAGTAGAAATGTATGAAACAAGTGAGTTGTGAAGAAGGAAATGGCAGGTAAAGAGGGAATGGGTGAATGGGGACTGAAGATGGAGAGGGAAAATATGTGGATAGCTTGCGGAAAATGTACACAAGGTTGTACAAAGTTCTGGAGTCACAGAGCATGTTACTAGATGACATAGATAGATGGCATTTCTACTTTCGACTTGTGATAGCTGGTTGGCTGGATGGCAGAAGGCAAAGAGTTGCAATAAAAGTCACTTTTTCAGTTTGCCTGCCAGTGGCAAGTGGACTCCTGGAAAGGTCGGTGCTGGGGCTGCTTCTCTTCACGTTGTATATCAATGATTTGGATAAGGGGACTGAAGGCTTTGTGGCCAAGTTTGCAGATGATGCTCCAGAGACAGGCAGTGTGGAGGAGGCAAGGACTCTCCAGAAGGACTTGGACAGGTTAGAAGAGTGTGCAGAGAAGTTGCAGATGAAATTCAGAACAGCAAATTGTGGAGTACTGTGAGCAAATTTGGGCCCCATATCTGAGGAAGGATGTGCTGGCTCTGAAGAGGGTCCAGAGGAGGTTAACAAGAATGATTCCAGGAATCATTAGCAAATGATGAGCGCTTCACAACATTGTGCCTCTACTCACTGCAGTTTTTAAGGTTGAGGGGGGACCTTATAATGAAAGGCATAGATAGAATCAGAATCGGATTTTATTCGACAAGTGTGTTTTGCAACATAGGAGGAATTTCACTGGCCACGTCAGTCATAGCAAAAGCATCAGACTCAAAAACACATTTTAACATGAACATCCACCACAGTGACTCCTACACATTCTTCACTGTGATGGAAGGTGAAATAAAGTTCAAGTCCTTCCCTTGTGTTCTTCCTTGGTCGGGGGCCTCGTGCCCCCGTTAACGGGATGATCTTGACTCCCTTAGTCGGTGGCGTTTGGGCCCTCTGCGTTGGGGCATTCAGCTCCCGCATCGGGGGGTTGTCAGCTACCCGCGCCGGGCGATCAAACCTCGTGTCGGGGCTGGACGAGCCGCGGCGTTGGAGCTCCCGATTAGCCTCTCCCGGGACTGCGAGCCTTTGATGGTAAGTCCGCAGGCCGCAGTGGGAGTGATGCCAGGCAAGGGATCCGCTCCGATGTTAAGTCCGCGCCCCGCTGTGGGGCTCACGATAGTCCGAGGCAGTCTCCAGCTCCAGCGATGGTAGGCTGCAGAGCCCGGAGAATGTGATCCGAAATTTGATCACATCTCCGTGAAGGTAAGAGCTTGAAAACAAGTCCCCCCCATTTCCCCCCCCCCCCCCCCCCCCCCCCCCGTCCCCACATAAAACAAACCGAAGTACATTAAATCAAACTTTCAACAAACACTAAAAATAACAAAAGATGAAAAAAACGAACAGACTGCCGGCAGGGCTGGCCATCTCCCCGGCAACCCTGGTGGTCAATGTAGATATGGAAAGGACATTTCCACTGGTGGGAGAGTGTGGGACCAAAGATCATAGCTTCAGAATTAAAGGGCGCTCTTTTAGAAAGGAGGTGAGATGGAACTCCTTTAATCTGTGGAACTCATTGCCACAGAATGCTGTGGAGGCCAAGTCAGTGGATATTTTTAAGGCGGAGATAGACAAATTCTTGATTAGAACGGGTGTCAAGGGTCATGGGGAGATGGCAGGAAATTGGGATTAGGAGACAGAGATCAGCCATGATTGAATGGCGAGTAGACGCGATGGGTCGAATGGCCGAATTCTACTCCGATAACGTGAACTTGTGAAAGGTTGAGTGGGATAAGGACCAAATATCTACAAATGGAATGGGCTAATATGAGTTTGCATCAATGAGATAAGGTTGATGAAGTGGGCTGGTGGGCCTGTTTCCGTGCTCTATGACTCTATTGGTCAGACCCTGACATTTACCTGGACTCACAATGACGGGAGTCACGTGGGTTGACGTATGTTTCTGAAGGATATTGGGTGAAGGGAGACTGGATGATGCTGCTATCTCCACAGAGCCAGTTCTCCCATTTCCAAACTCCTTACCCCGTTAGATGAACTGTTGTGGTGTTGCCACAATCCCATGTTTCTGTTCCTTTTTTCCAGATCCCCAGATGTCTACAGGAGAACAGACCCAGGGATCATCGACTGGAGAATCCATCCAGGAACCGTCTTCTGTCCCAGTGGGAGACACATCCACAGGTACTAAGCCACTCGCACACTATCACATGTCTTCATTAACCCTGTAGCCAGCCTTTGGACAGAACTGTGATTTGTTCAGCAGTGGACAACAATCCCCATTGGATTGCGGAATGGTTGAGGAATCCACTCCAGAAATGCTGCAAGCACCAGTGCAAAAGGTGAGATGGGAGGAGGGAGAGTGGGATGAGGGGAGGAGGCAGAGTGTGGAGAAGAGAGGATGGGGAGATGGGAGAGTGGGGAGGAGGCAGAGTGGGGAGAGGGGAGGAGGGAGAGTGGCGAGAGGAGAGAAAGCAGAGTGAGGACAGGGGAGAAGGGAGAGTGGGGAGAGGGAAATCCATTGGTCCGAGTGGGACTCATGTGACCATTTGAGTGGGGTTGGCAGCCACTCGCCCCCTGGAACCAACCCTCTCCATCTTAGGACCGAGCCACTAGGGATGCATGCAGTAAAAAGGGAGAGGTTAGAGAGGGACATGGGGCAGGCAAAGGGAAGCAGGGTGAGATGGGGAGAGAGGAGGATGAAGGGGACGAGGTGCGAGGGAGAGCAGAGCATGGTGCGGGGCAAAGTGCTGACAAACTGGAGTGGGGGAAGCAGAATGGTGGGGAGCGTGTGTGGATGAGGGGGAGAGTGGAAGGAAATGAGGGCAGAGGGACGGATGGAGTAACGGCTGGAATGATGGAGTGGAAGGTGACCTACTGTCTGTCCACACTTTATTGCAGATTCTGCCTCTGAACCAACGGAGGAACCCCAGGAAACAACACCCAAACCCCTGGAAGATTTATCCATCATCCTATAACCAGGTACAAACTCAGGTATCGATGGAGGGATCATTGGTGCCGTGGGGAGAGAAGGGAAGGTGACACTATATGAGAGAGTGCAGTGTGCGGGAGCAGGGAATGTAGGGGAGGGAGGAGGGTGTGGAGGGAGGAGGGAGTTGGGAGTGGTGGGGACATCCCATGAGTAGAGATGGGAGGTTGCGGAGAGTGGAGGAGAATCAGTGAGTGAGGGGTGGATGGTCCTGGAGAGAGTTAGAGGTGGGCAAGTGGAAATATATGGAATGAGTGAGTATAGAAGAAGGGAACAGCCGGTAAGGAGGCAATGGGTAGCTGGAGATTGAAGATGGAGGTGGAATAGAAGTGGGGAGCTTGACGAGAATGTATTGTTATCTCTGACTGACCCATGGGGGCAGGGTTGAATTCTAAAGCGAGTGTGAGTGAGAGAGCGAGAATTGTATGGAGGGTGTGAGTAGATGCATCGAGAGGATGGGGAAAATGATGGATTTAGTCGGGATAGAGGGATAGTGCTCATTTTGAGAGAGTCGAGGAGGAACAAGGAAGTGTGGACTGTTTGAGGAGTGTGTAATGTTCAAGGTAAGATGTGTGACGTGGGACTTGGTGTGTTTTGGAGTTAGCATGGACTGGGGAATCTTTGTCTCTGCAGCTGACCTCCCTGCTGATCAGCTGTTCACTGTGTTTTTCAGCTTTTACCCTCCATCTCCCTCCTCCATTCTCTTCTTCCAGATCCACCATTGGACACAACTCAAGAACCCCAGGGAGCAATGACTGCTGACTCTGGTCAGGGTTTGACCAGTGATCCAGCAGTGGCTGCAAGCTCAAGTATCAGTGGTGCATAGAACAGTACATCAGGTATAGGCCAATCAGCCCACAAAGTGTCCCTCATAAATGTATATCCTTCTGTGTGGTTTACACTCAGCCTCGACGATCCAGAGAGAACAATCCAAGTTTGTCCAAACTCCTTACAGCTAATAACTTGTCATCCTGGCAGAATTCTGGTATACCTCCTCTGCTCCCTCTGCAAAGCCTCCACTTCCTACTGTAATGGGGAGACCAGAATGGCAAACAATACTCCTTGTATTCACTGCCCCAACTGAAGAAGACAAGCATACCATATGCCTACTTTATCACTGTATCTACTTCTGTTGCCACTTTCAGGTTGTTATGGATATGAACCCAATTCCCCTCTGTAATGCAACGCTTTTCCTGCCATTAACTGTATAATTACCCTTTTATTTGTCCTCCCCAGGTCCAACACCACACATTTGCTCGGATTAAACACCTCCGCAATTTCTATAGCTAATCTATGTTCTTTTGTATACTTTGACAGCTTTCCTCACAATCTGCCTCTCTGCCAAATTTGGTGTCATCCGTCAATGTGCAATAGACAGAATGCTTGAGTAACTTAGTGGGTCAGTCAGAATCTCTGGACAACGTGGACATATCATTGCAGAACTCTCACACGTCAGACATCGGCTTACCCAATAAAACCTGGCCCCTGTTTACTCTCCCTAGCTCCTGCTTAAAAATGCTGCAATGTGCCTCACCCCGATTTAATAACTTCCCCGTGGTCAAGAGTTATCCTTATTCATAACTATCGTAAAAGTTATGGAGTCGTGATTACTGTTCTGCAAACACTCTCCCATGAAACACCAGGCCTGGCTCAGTTCCTGGATCATTGGAGGGAGCGTTCTACCCCTTGGTAGTTACATGGTTGCATTTTGGGAAATCAAACTGGGGAGGACCGTTACAGTGAATGGTAGGACCATAGTGGGTGTAGGAGAGCAGAAAGAACAAGGGATGCTGGTACATTGTCTGAAATTGGCATTACAGGTAGACAGGCTCTTTTACCCAAGTTAGGGCAATCAAGAACCAGAGGACATAGATTTAAGATGAGTGGGAAGAAGATTTCATTAGAACGTGAGGATCAACCTTTTCATTGAGCGTGGAAGGTGTATGGAATGAGCTGTAAGAGAAGGTTGTGCAGGCAGACACAATAACAACATTTAAAAGACACTTGAACAGGTGCATGGATAGGAATGGTTTAGAGGGATATGGGCCAAATGTGAACAAATGGGACTAACTTAGTTGGGTTGGCGTGGACGAGTTGGGCCAAAGGGTTTGTTGCCATGTTCTATGACTTGGTGGTCAATCCCTGACATTCAGCTGATTAAGACTGGGCGGGGGGTCACCTGGAGTAACAGACATTTTTAAACGATAGTAGGTGATGGGAGACCAGATGATGATGCTATCTCCAGAGAGCCCATCCACCTATTCCCAAATTCCTCTCCCAGCCTGATGACTGGCTGTGGTGTTGCCACACTCCCATTTCTCTTATTCCAGATCCCCAGATGTCCACAGGGGAACAGACCCAGGGATCATCGACTGGAGAATCCACGAAGGAACCATCTTCTATTCTAGTGGGAGACATATCCTCAGGTACCAAGTCCTCTCGCACATTATCGCCTGTCCTCCTTTACCCTGCAGCCAGCTTTTGCCAATGGCGGTACTTTATTCTGCATGGAGATTAATCCCCCTTTGATTGAGGTTGGTTGAGGGAACTACCCCAGAAATGCTGCCTGACCCACTGAGCTATACCAGCACATTGTTTTTTCTTTGTAAACCAGCATCTGCATTTCCTTGTGTCATGGAGTTTAATGGACATGAGAATTTAAGTGGTTGATGGGGTGGGTTGCAGGTGTCAAAGAAAGGTTATGACGTGGGATTGGGGGCAGGAGTGAGGTTCCACTGAGGAGCAGACCAGGGCAGAGCAACAGCTGAGGTGTTACGGTCATCGAGGTGGTTAAATGGTGTACAAAATGAAAATTGTGTGATCTCTGGAAGCGATCTGGCCTGATCTGACGTGGTGGTTTAGGTTTATTGTTGTCACATGTAGTGACATATAGTGATTTATTTTGTTTACAATATTCAATCAAATCAGATAATAGTAAACATGAATACAATCAAACTGTACACCAGAAATATCTGGCGATAATAGACCTCTGAGTCTAACATCTATGGGATGTAAATTACTGGAGAAGATTCTGAGGGAAAACATATACATGCATTTGGATAATGGGGCTGATTAAAGATAGTCAGCATGGTTTTGTAGGTGGGAGATTGTGCCTTACTAATTTGATTAAGTTTTTGGAGAATGAATCAAAAGGTTAAAAAAGGTAAGGCCGTAAATGTTGTTGACATGGACTTCAACGAGGCCTTTGCGGTTCCACATTGTGGGCTGCTCTGGAAGATAAGATCGCATGGCATCCAGGAAAACTAGCCCCCCCCCCCCCCCCCCCCATCTTTCAGTCTGAGGAAGGGTTCAGACTGGTTAGCTAGCCGAATTAGCTTCATGAAAGGAAGCAGAGCGTGGTGGTGGAAAGTTGTTTTTCGGACTAGAGGCTTGTGACTTAAGTGTGTCAGGGAATGGTGCTAGTCCCATTGCTGTTTGTGGTTTATATCAATGATTTTGATGAGAATATACAAGGCTTGATTTGCAAGTCGGAAGGATCAACCGCTCAGAACCGTCGTCTGTCCCAGCGGGAGACACATCCTCAAGTACCAGGTCTTGTGTCAGTGCGGACATTCAATCCCTCTCACTCTGTGACTTGGAATCTCCCGTCGACATGTTCACCTGCTGGACGTACAGTGCAGCGGGCGGGTGAATGACAGGAATACATGCAGGTACAACAGGCAGTGAAGAGAGCTAATGGCATGTTGTCCTTCATAACGAGAGGATTTGCGTATAGGAGCAAAGAGATCCTTCTGCAGTTGCACAAGGCCCAAGTGAGACCACACCTGAAGTATTGTGTGCAGTTTTGGTCTCCTAATTTGAGGAAAGACATTCTTGCTATTGAGGGAATGCAGCGTAGGTTCACATGGTTAATCCCCGAGATGGCGGGACTGTTATTATGATGAAAGAATGGAATGACTGGGCTTGTATTCCCTTTGGGACTCAGCCACCACCCTTCCGTAACTGTTCCCTACCCCCACCACTTCCGGGAATCAACCAAACCCTGCTACTCCTCCCCAAGACGCAGCTGACCCATTTCTTCCCGCACCCCGGCTGCTCCCTGAGATGTACCCTCCCCTTACAACCCACCGGGAACCAGCCGCCTCAACCCCTGACTCCTCCGGGACCCTCGGTCCCTTACCCTCCCCCTGGATCCGGCCATCGATTCCCTCCCGCATCGCATCCCATCCGTCCCTCCCCCCCCCCTTCCTTGGGACCCAGACGTCCCGTCCACTACCCCCACACCTCCCCTAGAACCCAGCCATCCCTTCTCCCCACCTCCAATCCAGGGCTCAGTAATATCCCCTCCCCCACCCCGGTATCCAGCCGTCTCCTAGCCTCACCCCCGGTATCTGGCCGTCCCCTACCCCAGCACACAGTCCTCCCTTCTCCCTATGACCGAGGCATTCCCTCCTGCTCTTCCCTTCCCCGGGACGAGGGAGAGATGGGAGGGAGATGAGGAGAGAGTGGGAAAAAGGGGAAGGGGTTAGTCAGCCGGGGGAGAGGGGCAAAGGAGCAGTAGGGGGAAAGTTGGGGTCTAGGATGGGGACAGGAGGAGCGGGGGAGTTTACAATGAAATGAGCGCAGAGACGGAAGGAGTGCATTGAGTAACGGCTGGAATGATGGAATGGAGGGAGCGGGGAGCGGAGCAGAGTGATGCAGGAGAGTGATGGACAATTTGGGTCACCAGAGACTGGTGTCAGTTGTGCACTTCGGTCTCCTTCCATCCCACAGAGCTGCTGGATTAATTCCCCACTACACCTACTGCCTGTCCATACTTTATTACAGATCCAGCCTCCGTACCAACTGAGGAACCCCAGAAAACAACACCTGAACCCCACGAGGATTTGTCCACTGTCCCACTACCAGATACAAGCACAGGTATCGATGGAGGTATCGTTGGAACAGTGGGGGGAACGTAGGGAAGGGTGACTCGGGAGTGTGAGGTTGGGGGTGGGAGAAGGTTTGAAGTGAGGGGAGGAGAGAGTGGGGTGGAGAGACAGGAGAGAGCGTAGGATGAGAGGGAAGAGAGCTCGGGTTGGGCGTGAGGAGAGAGCGAGGGGTGGGGGGGAGGAGCGCGTGGTGGGGAAGGAGAGAGCGAGAGGTAGGTAGAAGAGAGCTTGGTGTGGGGGGAGGTGGTAATGGGATGGGGAGGAGAGAATGTGGGATGGGGGAACAGTGGGGGGGGGGGGGAGAGATCAGGGGCAGAGGGAGGAAAGAGCGCAGGGCGGGGCAGGAGTGAGCACGGGGTGAGGGGAGGTGAAAGGGTGGGTGGGGACAGGAGGAAGTGAGAGATGGGGTGGGACAGTGTGACACAGGGGGAGATGAGTTGTGGAGGAAGGAGAGAGTCGAGGAGGAACAAGAAAGTGTGGCTAGGACCATATTTGAGGAGTGTGTAATGTTCAAGGCAAGATGTGTGACCTGTGATACCTGGTGTGTATTGGTGTTGGCACGGACTGTTGCCTCTTCGTATCTGCAGCCGTCTTCCCTCCTGATCAGCTATTTAGTGCGTTTTAACTTTCTCACCCTCCGGGCCCTCCCCCTTTTTCCAAGATGCACCATCGGACACAACTCAGGAATCCTCTGGAGACTCTCGTCAGGGTTTGACCAGTGACCCAGCAGGGTCTGCAAGCTCAGTTATCAGTGGTGGGGAGCATGACACATAGAACAGGACAGCACAGGAACAGGTCATTTGGCCCACAATATCCACGCATGATGCCAAGTTAAACTGACCTCTGGATACACATATCTCTCCATTTCCTGTGTTACCATGTGCCTAACCAAAAGACTATGAAAAGCAACTGGAACATAATGAAACATAGAACAGTAGAGCACAGGAACAGGCCCATGGGACCACAATGTACATGCCTAACATAATGCCAAGCTAAACTATGGGGGTAACAAAAGATATTAAAAAGTCACTGTCAAGAGACAACGCAGTGCGGGGGGAGGAGTGAGCACGGGGCGGGGGGAGGTGAAAGTTTGGGTTGGGGTGAGGAGAGGAGAGAGCGAGGGGTGGGGGGCGGAGTCAGTGTGGCATGGAGGGAGGTGAGGATTTGCTGTGGGGGGAGGAGAGTCCCTAAGAGAGAGTCGAGGATGAACAAGGATGTGTGGAGTGGAACGTGTTTGAGGAGTGTATACTGTTAAAGGGGAGATGTGTGACCGAGAGTCATAAAGTGATACAGCATGGAAACAGGCCCTTCGGCCCAACTTGCCCACACCGGCCATCATGTCCCAGCTACACTTGTCCCACCTGCCAGCGTTTGTCCCATCTATACTGTTACTACTACTGTGTCTGTGCCATCTTGATTGAACTGTGCCTGCCCCGTGAGTGAATTGAGCTGCCAGCACCGTGAGTGAATTAAACTGTGCATGCGCCATGCTGATTGAACTGTGCCTGCCCCGTGAGTGAATTGAACTGTGCCTTCCCCGTGAGTGAACTGAATTGTTAGCCCTGCACTGTGCTTGAAATGAATTGAATTATTGGTCCTGCATTGTGCTTGACTTGATATAGAATGGATTGGATTGTTGGCCCTGCACTGTGCTTGACTTGAAATGGAATGGATTATTGGCCCTGCACTGTGCTTGACTTGAAATGTATGCGTAGCGTTGCGAGGTATGCGTTGGGGAGCACTTCGGGTCCAGTGATCACAATACCATTAGTTTCAATATAATTATGGAGAGGGTCAGAACTGGACCTAGGGTTGAGATTTTTGATTGGAGAAAGGCTAACTTTGAGGAGATGCGAAAAGATTTAAAAGGACACTTTTATGGGAAGGATGTAGAAGAGAAATAGAGGACATTTAAAGGTGAAATTTTAAGAGTACAGAATCTTTATGTCCCTGTTCGGTTGAAAGGAAACAGTACAAATTGGAAAGAGCCAAGGTTTTCAAGGAAATTGGCCACTTGGTTCGGAAAGAGAGAGATCTACAATAATTATAGGCAGCATGGAGTAAATGGGGTGCTTGAGGAGTATAAAGAATGTATAAAAAATCTTAAGAAAGAAATTAGAAAAGCTAAAAGAAGATATGAGGTTGCTTTGGCAAGTAAAGTGAAAGTAAATCCAAAGGGTTTCTACGTCTATATTAATAGCAAAAGGATAACGAGAGATAAAATTTGTCCATTAGAGAGTCAGAGTGGACAGCTATCTGCAGAGCCAAAAGAGATGGGGGAGATATTGAACAATTTCTTGTCTTCGGTATTCACCAAGGAGAAGGATATTGAATTGTGTGAGGTAAGGGAAACAAGTAGAATAGCTATGGAAACTATGAGATTCAAAGAAGAGGAAGTACTGACTTTTGAAAATTATAAACGTGGATAAGTCTCCAAGTCCTGACAGGATATTCCCTAGGACATTGAGGGAAGTTAGTGTAGAAATAGCAGGGGCCATGACAGAAATATTTCAAAAGTCATTAGAAACAGGAATAGTGCCGGAGGATTGGCGCACTGCGCATGTTGTTCCATTGTTTTAAAAGGGTTCTAAGAGTAAACCTAGCAATTATAGACCTGTTAGTTTGACGTCAGTGGTGGGCAAATTAATGGAAAGGATACTTAGAGATAATATATATGAGCATCTGGATAAACAGGGTCTGATTAGGAACAGTCAACATGGATTTGTGCCTGGAAGGTCAGGTTTGACTAATCTTCTTGACTTTTTGAAGAGGTTACTAGGGAAATTGATGAAGATAAAGCAGTGGATGATGTCTATTTGGACTTCAGTAAGGCCTTTGACAATCAATTCCTAATCAGACCCATGACTAGTGGGGTGCCTCAGGGACCTGTGTTGGCTCCACTGTTGTTTGTCATGTACATCAATGATCTGGATGATGGTGTGGTAAATTAGATTAGTAAGTATGCAGATGATACTAAGATAGGTGGTGTTGTGGATAATGAAGTAGATTTTCAAAGTCTACAGAGAGATTTAGGCCATTTGGAAGAGTGGGCAGAAAGTTGGCAGATGGAGTTTAATGCTGATAAGTGTGAGGTGCTACATCTTGGCAGGACAAATCAAAATAGGAAGCAAATGGTAAATGGTAGCAAATTGAGGAATGCAGTTGAACAGAGGGATCTAGGAATAACTGCGTAGTTCCATGAAGGTGGAATCTCATGTATATAGGGCGGTAAAGAATGCTTTTTTGTGGCGTTTATAATCAGAGCATTGAGTATAGAAGTTGGGATGTAATGTTAAAATTGTACAAGGCATTGGTGAGACCAATTCTGGAATATGGTATACAATTTTGGTCGCCTAATTATAGGAAGGATGTCAACAAAATAGAGAGAGTACAGAGGAGATTTACTAGAATGTTGCCTGGGTTTCAGCAACTAAGTTACAGAAAAAGATTGAACAAGTTAGGTCTTTATTCTTTGGAGTGCAGAAGGTTAAGGGGGGACATGATAGAGGTCTTTAAAATGATGAGAGAGATAGACAGAGTTGACGTGGATAAGCCTTTCCCATTGAGAGTAGGGAAGATTCAAACAAAAGGACATGACTTGAGAATTAAGGGACAGAAGTTTAGGGGTAACATGAAGGGGAACTTCTTTACTCAGAGAGTGGTAGCTGTGTGGAATGAGCTTCCAGTGGAGGTGGTGGAGGCAGGTTCGATTTTATCATTTAAAAATAAATTGGATAGGTATATGGACGGGAAAGGAATGAAAGGTTATGGTCTGAGTGCAGGTAGATGGGACTAGGGGAAAATAAGTGTTCTGTGGCCTGTTTCCGTGAATGCACTGGATCTTTTATTCAGAGCTGGGGAACCATGAACCAGAGGACATAAATTTAAGATGAGAGGGGAAAGATTGAATAGCAACATTAGGGGCAACCATTTCATTGAGTGTGATGGATGTATGGAACAAGTTGCCAGAAAAGATAGTTGAGGGAGATGCAATAACAACATTTAAAAGACACTTGAACAGGTGCATGGATAATAAAGTCTCAGTGGAATATGGGCTACATGTGGACTAATGGGACCAACAGATAAGTCGGCAAGAACGAGGTGGGCCGATGGACATGTTTCCGTGCTTTATGGTCAGTCCTTGAATTCACCCTGAGTCAAAGGGTGGGTTGGGGGGAAACCACGTGGAGTGACTGACGTTTCATTGATTTCTGGTTGGGAGGTTGCTTATGTGTAGATGTTAGATGTCCTTAAATTGACTCTTGATGCTGCTTAAACTTGGTGACAAGGAAGCTGCTGGTGAAAGTCAGGATATAACTACTGTGCCCAGGCTGAGCATCTGCTCCTTCATTATTTTTTTTTGAAATCAGTTGGGATGAAATCCAGGAAACATAGGGCTGAATTATGCAGACTGTGCCCTATTAGCAGAATGCTTCTGCATGGACCAGAGGTAATGCAAAAGTTCCCTCTCTTGAGCTGAAAATAAAATAGTCAAAAACTAAGAAATCAAATTCTGGTAAAACAGAGAATGTTGCTTATTCCAAACATTTGCCCATCAAAAATCTCATTTGCTTGTGTCCACTTACCTGCCAGGCTTTATCCTGCCTCTCATCTCACCCAGCTTTCTTCCTACCCCCACCAGGTTCTGACCCAAAATGTCACCTATCCAGGTTCTCAAGAGATGCTGCCTGATCTGCTACGTTACTCCAGCATTTTGTGCCCTTTTGCCCTAAATGCTCGTTGATCTTATAAGGGAGAGCGGCCTCTAGTGGTGCGTGTGCTTATTTCTATTAACATTCCTTCTTTATAACATTAAAACGGAATGTATTTTTGTTTGAAATGCAGTGGCTGAAGTTCAAGTTCAAGTTTATTGTCATGTGTCCCTGATAGGACAATGAAATTCTTGCTTTGCTTCAGCACACAGAACATAATAGGCATTGACTACAAAACACATAAATAAATAAACTAATGAAGTGCAAATAACAAATAATGGGTTATTAATGTTCAGAGTTTTGGCCGAGCCAGGTTTAATAGCCTGATGGCTGTGGGGAAGTAGCTATTCCTGAACCTGGTCGTTGCAGTCTTCAGGCTCTTGTACCTTCTACCTGAAGGTAGCAGGGAGATGAGTGTGTGGCCAGGATGGTGTGGGTCTTTGATGATACTGCCAGCCTTTTTGAGGCAGTGACTTCGATAAATCCCCTCGATGGAAGGAAGGTCAGAGCCGATGATGGACTGGGCAGTGTTTACTACTTTTTGTAGTCTCCTCCTCTCCAGGGCGCTCAAGTTGCCGAACCAAGCCATGATGCAACCGGTCAGCATGCTCTCTACTGTGCACCTGTAGAAGTTAGAGAGAGTCCTCCTTGACAAACCGACTCTCCGTAATCTTCTCAGGAAGTAGAGGCGCTGATGTGCTTTCTTGATAATTGCATCAGTGTTCTCGGACCAGGAAAGCTCCTCAGAGATGTGCACACCCAGGATTTGAAGCTCTTGACCCTTTCAACCATTGACCCTTGATATAAACGGGACTGTGGGTCCCCATCCTACTCCTTCCAAAGTCCACAATCAGTTCCTTGGTTTTGTTGGTGTTGAGGGCCAGGTTATTGTGCTGGCACCATATGGACAGTGGATCTGAAATTGTGCATTCTATATCATAGATTTGTACTATCAGGAAGTATATAAGATTATTAAGGGTTTGGACATGCTAGAGGCAGGAAACATGTTCCTGATGTTGGGGGAGTCCAGAACCAGGGGCCACAGTTTAAGAATAAGAGCTAAGCCATTTAAAACGGAGACGAGGAAATATTTTTTACACAGAGTTGTGAGTCCGTGGAATTCTCTGCCTCAGAGGGCAGTGGAGGCCGGTTCCATGGAAAGTTTCGAAGAGAAAGTTAGATGGAGCACTTAAAGATGGTGGAGTCAAGGGATATGGGGCGAAGACAAGAATGGGGTACTGATTTTGGATGATCAGCCATGGTCACATTGAATGGCGGTGCTGGCTCGAAGGGCGAATGGCCTACTCCTGCACCTATTATCTATTGTCTGTTGTCACTCTGTTCCATTATTTCAGATCCCCAGATGTCCACATGTGAACAGTCCCGGGGGTCATCGACTGGAGAATCTACCCAGGAATCATCTTCGGTCCCAGTGAGAGACACATCCTCAGGTACCCAGGATCGAAGCCAGGTCTCTGATGCTGTAAGGCAGCAACTCTAATGCAGCGCCACCGTGCTGCCCCCTGAAAGAGTGAGGGGGTTTAAGTGGTGAGTGGGGTGGATTGAAAGCTTCAGCGAAGGGTTATAACTTGAGTTTGGGTGTGGGGGTGGGTTTTCACTGGGAATCAGTGAGTGTCAGACCTGGGCAGAGCAGCAGTTGAGGTGTTAAAGACACGACATGGTAAAACGGTGTACAGAGTGAAAACGGTGAGACCAGTGGAATGTTCATTGGTACTTTGTAAAACTCATTGCCACAGAGGGCTGTGAAGGCCAAGTCAGTGGATATTTTTAAGGTAGAAATAGACATGTTCTTGATTAACCATATAACCGTATAACAATTACAGCACGGAAACAGGCCAACTCGGCCCTTCTAGTCCGTGCCGAACACTTATTCTCCCCTAGTCCCATCTACCTGCACTCAGACCATAACCCTCCATTCCTTTCCCGTCCATATACCTATCCAATTTATTTTTAAATGATAATATCGAACCTGCCTCCACCACTTCCACTGGAAGCTCATTCCACACAGCTACCACTCTCTGAATAAAGAAGTTCCCCCTCATGTTACCCCTAAACTTCTGTTCCTTAATTCTCAAGTCATGTCCTCTTGTTTGAAACTTCCCTACTCTCAATGGGAAAAGCTTATCCACGTCAACTCTGTCTATCCCTCTCATCATTTTAAAGACTTCTATCAAGTCCCCCCTTAACCTTCTGCGCTCCAAAGAATAAAGACCTAACTTGTTCAACCTTTCTCTGTAACTTAGTTGCTGAAACCCAGGCAACATTCTAGTAAATCTTCTCTGTACTCTCTCTATTTTGTTGACATCCTTCCTATAATTAGGCGACCAAAATTGTACACCATACTCCGGAATTGGCCTCACCAATGCCTTGTACAATTTTAACATTACATCCCAACTTCTATACTCAATGCTCTGATTTATAAAGGTCAGCACACCAAAAGCTTTCTTTACCACCTTATCTACATGAGATTCCACCTTCAGGGAACTGTGCACAGTCATTCCTAGATCCCTCTGTTCAATTGCATTCCTCAATTCACTACCATTTACCATGTACGTCCTATTTTGATTTGTTCTGCCAAGATGTAGCATCACACACTTATCAGCATTAAACTCCATCTGCCATCTTTCAGCCCACTCTTCCAAATGGCCTAAATCTCTCTGTAGACTTTGAAAATCATTATCCACAACACCACGTATCTTAGTATCATCTATATACTTACTAATCCAATTTACCACCCCATCATCCAGATCATTGATGTACATGACAAACAACAGTGGACCCAACACAGATCCCTGTGGCACCCCACTAGTCACCGGCCTCCAACCTGACAAACAGCCATCCACCATTACTCTCTGGCATCTCCCATTCAGCCACTGTTGAATCCATCTTGCTACTCCACCATTAATACCCAACAATTGAACCTTCTTAACCAACCTTCCATGAGGAACCTTGTCAAAGGCCTTACTGAAGTCGATATAGACAACATCCACTGCTTTACCCTCACAATTTCCCGAGTAACCGCTTCAAAAAATTCAAGAAGATTAGTCAAACATGAACTTCTAGGCACAAATCCATGTTGACTGTTCCTAATCAGACCCTGTTTATCCAGATGCTTATATATAATATCTCTAAGTATCCTTTCCATTAATTTGCCCACCACTGTCGTCAAACTAACAGGTCTATAAATGCTAGGTTTACTCTTAGAACCCTTTTTAGACAATGGAACAACATGCGCAGTATGCCAATCCTCCGGCACTATTACCGTTTCTAATGACAATTGAAATATTTCTGTCATAGCCCCTGCTATTTCTACACTAACTTCCCTCAATGTCCTAGGGAATATCCTGTCAGGACCTGGAGACTTACCCACGTTTATATTTTTCAAAAGTGTCAGTACTTCTTTTACTTTGAAACTCATAGTATCCATAGCTACTCTACTAGTTTCCCTTACCTCACATAATTCAATATCCTTCTTGGTGAATACCGAAGAAAAGAAATTGTTCAATATCTCCCCCATCTCTTTTGGCTCTGCAGATAGCTGTCCACTCTGACTCTCAAATGGACCAATTTTATCCGTCGTTATCCTTTTGCTATTAAATAAGCTGTAGAAACCCTTTAGATTTACTTTCACCTTATTTGCCAAAGCAACCTCATATCTTCTTTAAGCTTTTCTAATTTCATTCTTAAGATTCTTTTTACATTCCTTATACTCCTCAAGCACCTCACTTCATGCTGCCTATAATTATTGTAGATCTCCCTCTTTTTCCGAACAAGATGTCCAATTTCCCTTGAAAACCAGGGCTCTTTCCAATTTTTACTGTTTCCTTTCAACCGAACAGGAACATAAAGATTCTGTACTCTTAAAATGTCCCCTTTAAATGTCCTCCATTTCTCTTCTACATCCTTCCCATAAAACAAAATCTTACCCCCCTCTCCTTAAACCTATTTCCTCCGATTCTGCATTTCTCTACTTTGGGTAAATGACTGCATTTCCCCTAACTTTTCCTCTCATGATCACCCCTCATCCTCCTGTCGTCCAAAGAATAAAGTCCTAGCCGACTCAACATCTACCTCTGGCTCAGGCCCTCGAGTCCTGGCAATTTTGTTGAAAATCTTCTCTGCAACCTCAGGAGTTGGGATGTGCCCTGAGGGGAGGAGTTTCAAAAAGTGAGGGGTAGCAGGTCTTGGAGAGAGGGAGAGGGCGGCAAGTAGAAATATTTGAAATGAGTAAGTATAGAAACAAGGAACGGTAGGAAAGGAGTAAGGACCTCCACACCTGGAACAGTGGATAACGTAGATGAGATTGGAGGTGGTGCAAGTGAACCTCTGCCTCACCTGAAAGGACAGAGTCGAGGGAGGAGGTATAGGGATAACTTATGGATCTGTGATCACTGTTCCCAAGATGCTCTCCCACTGAAACATCTGGACAGGCTCAAGCCCTGGATCAGTGAATGGGAGGGTCATGAGAAATGCTGTGGAGCAGAACAATTTAGTTCATGTACACAATTCCAAGAGGCTGAGGGGTGATGTTATATAGGGGCATGAGGGTAAATACACAACGCATTTTATCCAAGGTAGGGCAAGACCCAGAGGACATCGCCCTCACCCTGTCACTTATCCCACTCCCTCTGTGACCAAGCTCGCGTTCACAAGTTCCAGGAGCAGAATTAGGCCATTCGGCCCATTGTCCATGCAATCGGGGTTGATCTATCTTTCCCTCAACCCCATTCACCTTCTTTCTCCCCATTACCCCTGACACCCATACTATTCAAGAATCTATCAATCTCCAACTCAAAAATATCCATTGACTTGGCTTCCACAGTGTTCTGTGGCAATGAATTCCACAGATTCACCACCCACAGGCTGAAGAAATTCCGCCTCATCATATCTATATATTAAAACTGTGTGTGTGTGTGTGATTTCACTTTTACATTCCCAAATCCACCCCTCATAATATTTCGTTGTGTTTATGTACACATTTTTAATCAAATCCTTCCCCCCCCAAACATTTCAAAATGTTAAAAAAAACAGCTCTCGCCCATAGAATGTTGGTGAACATTCCATTGTGTGATGTCACAATGCCCAACGCTCACAGGTGTCCAATCGGAATGGATTCATTTACATATGCCTTTGCTCCAGCCCCGCCCCCCCCCCCCGCAGCCTGTGTCGAAGCGCGTGACACGTGTGTGGGAATAGAGAAAGAGGATTGGGAGTGATAGGGAATGGGGAAAAGATGGGCTGCTCCTACCCCTCCCACTCTTTCCCCACTCTCCCCCTCCCCTCCCCCTCCCTCCACACTCTTCCCCCTCCCTCCCCTACCTCATCCCTCCCCCACATCTCTCTCCCCTCCCCCACACCTCTCTCCCCCTCCCCTCTCTCCTCACCCCTCTCCTCCACCCTCTCCATCTCGCTCTCCTCACCCCTCTCCCTCTCCCCCCTCCTCCTCCCACCCCCTTCCCTCTCGCCCCCTCCCTCCCTACTCTTCCACCTCTCCTCCTTCCCCCACCCCTCTCCCCTCCGCTCTCCCCCACCCCTTCCACTACCTCTGTCCCTCTTCCACCACTCCTACCCCTCTCCCGCTCCCTCCCCATTTCCACTTCTCTTCCCCTTCCCCACTTCTCTCCCTCCCCACTTCCCTCCCTCCCCACCTTTCTCCCTCCCCCTCCCGTCCTCTCTCCCCCACCCCCTTCCCCAACCCCTCACTCCATCTTCCACCACTCCCCCCCTCCCCTCCCTCTCTCCCACTTCCACCAATCCCCCCTACACCTCTCCCCCTCCCTCCCTACTCTTCCACTTCTCTCCCCCCACCCCCCATCCCTCCCCATCTCCCCCCACCCCTCTCTCTTCCCCCCTCCCTCCCCACTCTACCCCCTCTCTCTGCTCTCCCCCTCCCTCCACACTCTTCCCCCTCTCTCCCCCCTAACCCTCCCCCTCCACACTCTTCCCCCTCTCTCCCCTCTACCCCTCTCCCCCTCCCTCCACACTCTTCCCCCTCTCCCTCCACCCTCCCCTCCCTCTCTTCCCCCTCCCCCCACCCTCTCTCAACCCTCTCTCCTCCTCCCTTTCCCCCTCTCCCTCTCTCCTCACCCCTCTCCCTCCTCCCCTCCCACCGTTCTCTCGCCCTCTCTCCGCCACCCCTCCCCCTACCCCTACCTCCCTCTTCCTCCACTCCCCCTACCCCTCTCCCCCACTTCTACCACTCCACCCCTCTCCCTCCTCCACTCCCACTCTCTCTCCCCTCCCCCACCCCTCTTCACCCCCATCTCCCCCCACCCCCTCTCTTGCACCACTGCCCGCTACCCCTCTCCCCCTCACTCTTTCCCCCCCTCCCCACCTCTCTCCCCCCTCCCCACCCCTCTCTCTCTCCCCTCCCTCCCCCTACCCCTCTTTCCCCTTCCCCTCATCCCCTCTCTCCACCACAGTCCCGCCCCTCTAACATCCCCTCCCACCCTCTCCCACCGCACTACCCCTCTCCCCCCTACCCGCCCTCCCCGCTCTCCTTCCACTCCCCACTCTCCTCCCCCTTCCCATCCCCCTCTCTCTCCCCCTTCCCCGCTCACCCCCCCCTTCCCCCCTCTCCTCTCCCTCCCCAATCCTTCCCTTTCTTTCTCCCCCTCTCCCCTCGCTCCCCTCTCCCCACCCCGTCTCCGTCCCCCCCCCCCCCCCCCCCGCCTGGTGGTTTGTGTGACGCCACAGCACCCCCCCCCCCCACCCACAGCAAACGCTAGTTGGGGAAACAAACCCAACGGGTCTGCACTTGGTCTAGTATACTTTTAAAACTCTGTGTGTGCGTGTGTCATTTTGCCTTTGAAACGTATTTTCTCAAAAACCAGACGCAACAATGCTGAGATTTTTACATATTTCGGTAGCGATTTAAATTATGATTTCAGAAATCGACTCCTCTCTAAATTTGATCAATTATTTCCCCAGATTTTTATAACATACTAGACCAAGTGCAGACCCGTTGGGTCTGTGCCCCCAACGTGCGGTTGTGGGGGGGGAGGCGGCATGCAGCGTCACACACACTAACTACCCCCCCCCCTCTCCCGCACTCACGCTAATGGAGGGGAGGCGGGGGAGAGAGAGAGAGCGAGAGAGAGGGAGAGAGAGGGTGGGGGGAGAGAGGGGGGGAGAGATGAGGGGGGGGAGAGAGAGGGGGGAGGAGAGAGAGGGAGGGAGAGAGGGAGTGCTGAGAGGGGGGTGAGATGAGGGGTGGGGGAGAGGTGGAGAGCAGGGAAGGTGTAGGGGTGTGTGGAGGGGAGGGCGGCTTAGGGGAGGGACGGTGGGGGAGGGGATGGAGGGGCGCTAATGGAGGGGAGGAGGGGGGAGAGAGAGAGAGAGAGAGAGAGAGAGAGAGGGGGGAGGGGGGGAGAGGGTTAGAGGGGAGAGGAGAGGGAGGGGGTGTAGAGGATTAAACCAAATTAAGGGTACTCACAGTGCTGTAGACATTTGTCAGTGTCATTCAAAGCTCTGATTGAGGCACACCACTTGCAGAGACTGATTGAGGCACACCACTTCCTGGTTTTATAGTCCCTCCCCGTCCCTCCAGCAGGGGCAGCAGAGAGAATGGGGAATGTTGTAAAAACATTAATATCTCTGTCAATTTTCATCGCCGGGAAAAATCCTCGACACACATGCGGCGGAGGGGGGCTCTGAGCGAGGTGGTCAAAAATGACGGCCGTAGGTGGCGGCGTACTCTCGGAAACCGCAGCACAGAAAGCCTAAACCGGTCAAGAACAGAGTTTTAGTAATATAGATAGATAGATAACAATTACAGCACGGAAACAGGCCATCTCGGCCCTTAAGTCCGTGCCGAACACTTACTCTCACCTAGTCCCATCTACCTGCACTCAGACCATTACCCTCAATTCCTTTCCCGTCCATATACCTAAATAAATTTGTTCACAAAACGGACTGTTTTTTAAAAATCAAACCGCCCCCTCCCCCTCTCTCGATTAAAGCAGATGCCCTCAACCCTTCCCCACCCCCACCCCCCCAATTCAGTCATTTTTCGCCTCCTGCTGTGTTGCGGACCAAAGATCCAGAGGGAGTAATGGCCGCCAGGGCCACCTTCTCACCGCGACATAACGACTACTGCCGCCCGGCTCTCCACTCCATCCCCCGCCGGCCCGGCCCGGCTCTGTCATGCTGGTGGTAGCCACGATCGACTGGTCCCCCACTGCTTTTCACCGTCCTCAGATCGTTCCGTGCCTCGCTCGCGGCCCGCAGGCTCACTCGGGACCACGCTCGCCCGTCCACTCCACCCTCCCCGTACTCGGGGTCTGAAGTGTTCAGGGATCGGTCCTCTGTGATGACCCGGAAATAACCGGCTGGCTCCGGGGGTACAGAGAGGATGCACCGAGGATGCGAGGCCAAGGAGCTGAGGCTGATTCTGAGGCCGACGGCTGCTGGGCGTCCCTACCTCTCTCCTCCCTCCCTTCTTCCCCCTCCCTTCTGACCCCCCTCCCTTCTGTCCCCCCTCCCTTCTGCACCCCCTTCTCCCCCTCCCTCTCTGCCCCTCCCCCTCTCTCCCCCTCCCACCTTGCCCCTCTCCTCCCCCTCCCTTCACCCCCTCATCCTTCTCCCCCCTCCCTTCTGCCCCCCTCCCCTCTCTCCCCATTCCCCTCCTCCCTCTCCCCTCCCCCCTCTCTCTCTCCCCCCTCTCTCTCTCCCCGTCTCTCTCTCTCTCCCCTCACTCCTCCTCTCTCTTTCTTCCCCCTCTCTCCCCCCTCTCTCCCCCTTTCTCTCTCTCCTCTCTCTATCCCCTCTCTCCCCCCTCTCTCTCCCCCTCTCTCTCTCCCCCCCTCTCTCCCCCCCTCTCTCTCCCCCCCTCTCTCTCCCCCCCTCTCTCTCTATCTCCCTCTCTCTCCCCCTCCCCCTCCCTCTCCCCAACCCCCCTGCCACCCTTCCCCTAAAACCCCTTATTCCCACCCCTATCCCCCCCATCTCAGCCACCCTCACCCTCCTCTCTCTCCTCCCCCCACCACCTCCCTTCTCCCCCTCTCCCCTTCCCCCCTCTCTCTCTCCCCTCTCTCTCCTCCCCCCTCTCCCATCTCTCTCGCCCCTCCTCACCCACCCTCCCTCTCCTCCTCCCCTCCCCCCCCCCCCCGTAGCCTCCTCCCCTCTCCCTCTGTCTCTTGCCCTTCTGTCTCTGCCCCTTTCTCTCTGTCTCTCCCCATTCTCTCTCTGCCCTCACTCTACCCCCTTCCTCTCTAGACGCGCCTGCGAGTTGGGGGCTATGCGTCTGTGGATAGGGTGGTTATGGGGTAAAAGGAGCATATTAATAATATTAATATAATATCAAGGGGAGTAGTTAGAGTGTGTGTGGGGGGGTAGTTAGTGTGTGTGACGCCGCATGCCGCCACCCCGCGCCCCCCCCCCCCCTCCCACGCAACCACACGTTGGGGGAACAGACCCAACGGGTCTGCACTTGGTCTAGTCTCCTTTAATTATGAAGCTAAGCTCTCTGGTCTGAGACTCTCCCACTTGTGTAAACATCCTCTCCGCTCCACTCTATCTTGGCATTTAACTATTTGGTAAATTTCAATGAGGTCCCTGTTCATCCAGGGAGATTGAGGGGAGCATAGAGGGGTGTAAGGTCATGGAGGGAAGGGGAGCAGGGCAAGTAGAAATGTATGAAACAAGTGAGTTGAGAAGAAGGAAATGGCAGGTAAAGAGGGAATGGGTGAATGGGGACTGAAGATGGAGAGGGAAAATATGTGGATAGCTTGCGGAAAATGTACACAAGGTTGTACAAAGTTCTGGAGTCACAGAGAATGTTACTAGATGACATAGATAGATGGCATTTCTACTTTCGACTTGTGATAGCTGGTTGGCTGGATGGCAGAAGGCAAAGAGTTGCCATAAAAGTCACTTTTTCAGTTTGCCTGCCAGTGGCTAGTGGACTCCTGGAAAGGTCGGTGCTGGGGCTGCTTCTCTTCACGTTGTATATCAATGATTTGGATAAGGGGACTGAAGGCTTTGTGGCCAAGTTTGCAGATGATGCTCCAGAGACAGGCAGTGTGGAGGAGGCAAGGACTCTGCAGAAGGACTTGGACAGGTTAGAAGAGTGTGCAGAGAAGTTGCAGATGAAATTCAGAACAGCAAATTGTGGAGTACTGTGAGCAAATTTGGGCCCCATATCTGAGGAAGGATGTGCTGGCTCTGAAGAGGGTCCAGAGGAGGTTAACAAGAATGATTCCAGGAATCATTAGCAAATGATGAGCGCTTCACAACATTGTGCCTCTACTCACTGCAGTTTTTAAGGTTGAGGGGGGACCTTATAATGAAAGGCATAGATAGAATCAGAATCAGATTTTATTCGACAAGTGTGTTTTGCAACATACGAGGAATTTCACTGGCCACGTCAGTCATAGCAAAAGCATCAGACTCAAAAACACATTTTAACATGAACATCCACCACAGTGACTCCTACACATTCTTCACTGTGATGGAAGGTGAAATAAAGTTCAAGTCCTTCCCTTGTGTTCTTCCTTGGTCGGGGGCCTCGTGCCCCCGTTAACGGGATGATCTTGACACCCTTAGTCGGTGGCGTTTGGGCCCTCTGCGTTGGGGCATTCAGCTTCCGCATCGGGGGGTTGTCAGCTACCCGCGCCGGGCGATCAAACCTCGTGTCGGGGCTGGTCGAGCCGCGGCATTGGAGCACCCGATTAGCCTCTCCCGGGACTGCGAGCCTTTGATGGTAAGTCCGCAGGCCGCAGTGGGAGTGATCCCAGGCAAGGGATCCGCTCCGATGTTAAGTCCGCGCCCCGCTGTGGGGCTCACGATAGTCCGAGGCAGTCTCCAGCTCCAGCGATGGTAGGCTGCAGAGCCCGGAGAATGTGATCCGAAATTTGATCACATCTCCGTGAAGGTAAGAGCTTGAAAACAAGTTTCCCCCGATTCCCAGCCCCCCTCCCGTCCCCACATAAAACAAACCGAAGTACATTAAATCAAACTTTCAACAAACACTAAAAATAACAAAAGATGAAAAAAACGAACAGACTGCCGGCAGGGCTGGCCATCTCCCCGGCACCCCTGGTGGTCAATGTAGATATGGAAAGGACATTTCCACTGGTGGGAGAGTGTGGGACCAAAGATCATAGCTTCAGAATTAAAGGGCGCTCTTTTAGAAAGGAGGTGAGATGGAACTCCTTTAATCTGTGGAACTCATTGCCACAGAATGCTGTGGAGGCCAAGTCAGTGGATATTTTTAAGGCGGAGATAGACAAATTCTTGATTAGAACGGGTGTCAAGGGTCATGGGGAGATGGCAGGAAATTGGGATTAGGAGACAGATCAGCCATGATTGAATGGCGAGTAGACGCGATGGGTCGAATGGCCGAATTCTACTCCGATAACGTGAACTTGTGAAAGGTTGAGTGGGATAAGGACCAAATATCTACAAATGGAATGGGCTAAGATGAGTTTGCATCAATGAGATAAGGTTGATGAAGTGGGCTGGTGGGCCTGTTTCCGTGCTCTATGACTCTATTGGTCAGACCCTGACATTTACCTGGACTCACAATGACGGGAGTCACGTGGGTTGACGTATGTTTCTGAAGGATATTGGGTGAAGGGAGACTGGATGATGCTGCTATCTCCACAGAGCCAGTTCTCCCATTTCCAAACTCCTTACCCCGTTAGATGAACTGTTGTGGTGTTGCCACAATCCCATGTTTCTGTTCCATTTTTCCAGATCCCCAGATGTCTACAGGAGAACAGACCCAGGGATCATCGACTGGAGAATCCATCCAGGAACCGTCTTCTGTCCCAGTGGGAGACACATCCACAGGTACTAAGCCACTCGCACACTATCACATGTCTTCATTAACCCTGTAGCCAGCCTTTGGACAGAACTGTGATTTGTTCAGCAGTGGACAACAATCCCCATTGGATTGCGGAATGGTTGAGGAATCCACTCCAGAAATGCTGCAAGCACCAGTGCAAAAGGTGAGATGGGAGGAGGGAGAGTGGGATGAGGGGAGGAGGGAGAGTGTGGAGAAGAGAGGATGGGGAGATGGGAGAGTGGGGAGGAGGCAGAGTGGGGAGAGGGGAGGAGGGAGAGTGGCGAGAGGAGAGAAAGCAGAGTGGGGACAGGGGAGAAGGGAGAGTGGGGAGAGGGAAATCCATTGGTCCGAGTGGGACTCATGTGACCATTTGAGTGGGGTTGGCAGCCACTCGCCCCCTGGAACCAACCCTCTCCATCTTAGGACCGAGCCACTAGGGATGCATGCAGTAAAAAGGGAGAGGTTAGAGAGGGACATGGGGCAGGCAAAGGGAAGCAGGGTGAGATGGGGAGAGAGGAGGATGAAGGGGACGAGGTGCGAGGGAGAGCAGAGCATGGTGCGGGGCAAAGTGCTGACAAACTGGAGTGGGGGAAGCAGAATGATGGGGAGGGTGTGTGGATGAGGGGGAGAGTGGAAGGAAATGAGGGCAGAGGGACGGATGGAGTAACGGCTGGAATGATGGAGTGGAAGGTGACCTACTGTCTGTCCACACTTTATTGCAGATTCTGCCTCTGAACCAACGGAGGAACCCCAGGAAACAACACCCAAACCCCTGGAAGATTTATCCATCATCCTATAACCAGGTACAAACTCAGGTATCGATGGAGGGATCATTGGTGCCATGGGGAGAGAAGGGAAGGTGACACTATATGAGAGAGTGCAGTGTGCGGTAGCAGGGAATGTAGGGGAGGGAGGAGGGTGTGGAGGGAGGAGGGAGTTGGGAGTGGTGGGGACATCCCATGAGTAGAGATGGGAGGTTGCGGAGAGTGGAGGAGAATCAGTGAGTGAGGGGTGGATGGTCCTGGAGAGAGTTAGAGGTGGGCAAGTGGAAATATATGGAATGAGTGAGTATAGAAGAAGGGAACAGCCGGTAAGGAGGCAATGGGTAGCTGGAGATTGAAGATGGACGTGGAATAGAAGTGGGGAGCTTGACGAGAATGTATTGTTATCTCTGACTGACCCATGGGGGCAGGGTTGAATTCTAAAGCGAGTGTGAGTGAGAGAGCGAGAATTGTATGGAGGGTGTGAGTAGATGCATCGAGAGGATGGGGAAAATGATGGATTTAGTCGGGATAGAGGGATAGTGCTCAATTTGAGAGAGTCGAGGAGGAACAAGGAAGTGTGGACTGTTTGAGGAGTGTGTAATGTTAAAGGTAGGATATGTGACGTGGGACTTGGTGTGTTTTGGAGTTAGCATGGACTGGTGAATCTTTGTCTCTGCAGCTGACCTCCCTGCTGATCAGCTGTTCACTGTGTTTTTCAGCTTTTACCCTCCTTCTCCCTCCTCCATTCTCTTCTTCCAGATCCACCATTGGACACAACTCAAGAACCCCAGGGAGCAATGACTGCTGACTCTGGTCAGGGTTTGACCAGTGATCCAGCAGTGGCTGCAAGCTCAAGTATCAGTGGTGCATAGAACAGTACATCAGGTATAGGCCAATCAGCCCACAAAGTGTCCCTCATAAATGTATATCCTTCTGTGTGGTTTACACTCAGCCTCGACGATCCAGAGAGAACAATCCAAGTTTGTCCAAACTCCTTACAGCTAATAACTTGTCATCCTGGCAGAATTCTGGTATACCTCCTCTGCTCCCTCTGCAAAGCCTCCACTTCCTACTGTAATGGGGAGACCAGAATGGCAAACAATACTCCTTGTATTCACTGCCCCAACTGAAGAAGACAAGCATACCATATGCCTACTTTATCACTGTAACTACTTCTGTTGCCACGTACAGGTTGTTATGAATATGAACCCAATTCCCCTCTGTAATTCAACGCTTTTCCTGCCATTAACTGTATAGTTACCTTTTTATTCGTCCTCCCCAGGTCCAACACCACACATTTGCTCGGATTAAACACCTCCGCCATCTCTATAGCTTATCTATGTTCCTTTGTATACTTTGACAGCTTTCCTCACAATCTGCCTCTCTGCCAAATTTGGTGTCATCCGTCAATGTGCAATAGACAGAATGCTTGAGTAACTTAGTGGGTCAGTCAGAATCTCTGGACAACGTGGACGTATCATTGCAGAACTCCCACACGTCAGACATCGGCTTACCCAATAAAACCTGGCCCCTGTTTACTCTCCCTAGCTCCTGCTTAAAAATGCTGCAATGTGCCTCACCCCGATTTAATAACTTCCCCGTGGTCAAGAGTTATCCTTATTCATAACTATCGTAAAAGTTATGGAGTCGTGATTACTGTTCTGCAAACACTCTCCCATGAAACACCAGGCCTGGCTCAGTTCCTGGATCATTGGAGGGAGCGTTCTACCCCTTGGTCGTTACATGGTTGCATTTGGGGAAATCAAACTGGGGAGGACCTTTACAGTGAATGGTAGGACCATAGTGGGTGTAGGAGAGCAGAAAGAACAAGGGATGCTGGTACATTGTCTGAAATTGGCATTACAGGTAGACAGGCTCTTTTACCCAAGTTAGGGCAATCAAGAACCAGAGGACATAGATTTAAGATGAGTGGGGGGAAGATTTCATTAGAACGTGAGGATCAACCTTTTCATTGAGCGTGGAAGGTGTATGGAATGAGCTGTAAGAGAAGGTTGTGCAGGCAGACACAATAACAACATTTAAAAGACACTTGAACAGGTGCATGGATAGGAATGGTTTAGAGGGATATGGGCCAAATGTGAACAAATGGGACTAACTTAGTTGGGTTGGCGTGGACGAGTTGGGCCAAAGGGTTTGTTGCCATGTTCTATGACTTGGTGGTCAATCCCTGACATTCAGCTGATTAAGACTGGGCGGGGGGTCACCTGGAGTAACAGACATTTTTAAACGATAGTAGGTGATGGGAGACCAGATGATGCTGCTATCTCCAGAGAGCCCATCCGCCTATTCCCAAATTCCTCTCCCAGCCTGATGACTGGCTGTGATGTTGCCACACTCCCATTTCTCTTATTCCAGATTCCCAGATGTCCACAGGGGAACAGATCCAGGGATCATCGACTGGGGAATCCACGAAGGAACCATCTTCTATTCTAGTGGGAGACATATCCTCAGGTACCAAGTCCTCTCGAACATTATCGCCTGTCCTCCTTTACTCTGCAGCCAGCTTTTGCCAATGGCGGTACTTTATTCTGCATGGAGAATAATCCCCCTTTGATTGAGATTGGTTGAGGGAACTACCCCAGAAATGCTGCCTGACCCACTGAGCTATACCAGCACATTGTTTTTTCTTTGTAAACCAGCATCTGCATTTCCTTGTGTCATGGAGTTTAATGGACATGAGAATTTAAGTGGTTGATGGGGTGGGTTGCAGGTGTCAAAGAAGGGTTATGACGTGGGATTGGGGGCAGGAGTGAGGTTCCACTGAGGAGCAGACCAGGGCAGAGCAACAGCTGAGGTGTTACGGTCATCGAGGTGGTTAAATGGTGTACAAAATGAAAATTGTGTGATCTCTGGAAGCGATCTGGCCTGATCTGACGTGGTGGTTTAGGTTTATTGTTGTCACATGTAGTGACATATAGTGATTTATTTTGTTTACAATATTCAATCAAATCAGATAATAGTAAACATGAATACAATCAAACTGTACACCAGAAATATCTGGCGATAATAGACCTCTGAGTCTAACATCTATGGGATGTAAATTACTGGAGAAGATTCTGAGGGAAAACATATACATGTATTTGGATAATGGGGCTGATTAAAGATAGTCAGCATGGTTTTGTAGGTGGGAGATTGTGCCTTACTAATTTGATTAAGTTTTTGGAGAATGAATCAAAAGGTTAAAAAAGGTAAGGCCGTAAATGTTGTTGACATGGACTTCAACGAGGCCTTTGCGGTTCCACATTGTGGGCTGCTCTGGAAGATAAGATCGCATGGCATCCAGGAAAACTAGCCCCCCCCCCCCCCCATCTTTCAGTCTGAGGAAGGGTTCAGACTGGTTAGCTAGCCGAATTAGCTTCATGAAAGGAAGCAGAGCGTGGTGGTGGAAAGTTGTTTTCCAGACTAGAGGCTTGTGACTTAAGTGTGTCAGAGAATGGTGCTAGTCCCATTGCTGTTTGTGGTTTATATCAATGATTTTGATGAGAATATACAAGGCTTGATTTGTAAGTTTGCAAACGACACTAAAGTTAGTGGTACTCTGGACAGAGAAGATAGTTATCAAAAATTATAGCAGTTTCTTGATTAGCTGGGCAAGTGGACTGAGGAGTATTTAATTGAGTTTAATGCAAGTAGGTGTGAGATGTGGCATTGACCTGGCCCTTTATTCCCCAGACCACTGTTCCAGTCTGATGCCCTGTTTCTCCACACACCCGGCCCTCTATTCCCCAGACTCTGGTCCCAGTCTGATGCCCGGTTATCCACTTCCATTGTATCTGTGCCTTTATTCCAGACCCGGCCACATCCACAAAGGAGTCGGAAGGATCAACCGCTCAGAACCGTCGTCTGTCCCAGCGGGAGACACATCCTCAAGTACCAGGTCTTGTGTCAGTGCGGACATTCAATCCCTCTCACTCTGTGACTTGGAATCTCTCGTCGACATGTTCACCTGCTGGACGTACAGTGCAGCGGGCGGGTGAATGACAGGAATACATGCAGGTACAACAGGCAGTGAAGAGAGCTAATGGCATGTTGTCCTTCATAACGAGAGGATTTGCGTATAGGAGCAAAGAGATCCTTCTGCAGTTGCACAAGGCCCAAGTGAGACCACACCTGAAGTATTGTGTGCAGTTTTGGTCTCCTAATTTGAGGAAAGACATTCTTGCTATTGAGGGAATGCAGCGTAGGTTCACATGGTTAATCCCCGAGATGGCGGGACTGTTATTATGATGAAAGAATGGAATGACTGGGCTTGTATTCCCTTTGGGACTCAGCCACCACCCTTCCGTAACTGTTCCCTACCCCCACCACTTCCGGGAATCAACCAAACCCTGCTACTCCTCCCCAAGACGCAGCTGACCCATTTCTTCCCGCACCCCGGCTGCTCCCTGAGATGTACCCTCCCCTTACAACCCACCGGGAACCAGCCGCCTCAACCCCTGACTCCTCCGGGACCCTCGGTCCCTTACCCTCCCCCTGGATCCGGCCATCGATTCCCTCCCGCATCGCATCCCATCCGTCCCTCCCCCCCCCCTTCCTTGGGACCCAGACGTCCCGTCCACTACCCCCACACCTCCCCTAGAACCCAGCCAACCCTCTCCCCATCTCCAATCCAGGGCTCAGTAATATCCCCTCCCCCACCCCGGTATCCAGTCGTCTCCTAGCCTCACCCCCGGTATCTGGCCGTCCCCTACCCCAGCACACATCGTCCCTTCTCCCTATGACCGAGGCATTCCCTTCTGCTCTTCCCTTCCCCGGGACGAGGGAGAGATGGGAGGGAGATGAGGAGAGAGTGGGAAAAAGGGGAAGGGGTTAGTCAGCCGGGGGAGAGGGGCAAAGGAGCAGTAGGGGGAAAGTTGGGGTCTAGGATGGGGACAGGAGGAGCGGGGGAGTTTACAATGAAATGAGCGCAGAGACGGAAGGAGTGCATTGAGTAACGGCTGGAATGATGGAATGGAGGGAGCGGGGAGCGGAGCAGAGTGATGCAGGAGAGTGATGGACAATTTGGGTCACCAGAGACTGGTGTCAGTTGTGCACTTCGGTCTCCTTCCATCCCACAGAGCTGCTGGATTAATTCCCCACTACACCTACTGCCTGTCCATACTTTATTACAGATCCAGCCTCCGTACCAACTGAGGAACCCCAGAAAACAACACCTGAACCCCACGAGGATTTGTCCACTGTCCCACTACCAGATACAAGCACAGGTATCGATGGAGGTATCGTTGGAACAGTGGGGGGAACGTAGGGGAGGGTGACTCGGGAGTGTGAGGTTGGGGGTGGGAGAAGGTTTGAAGTGAGGGGAGGAGAGAGTGGGGTGGAGAGACAGGAGAGAGCGTAGGATGAGAGGGAAGAGAGCTCGGGTTGGGCGTGAGGAGAGAGCGAGGGGTGGGGGGGGAGGAGCGCGTGGTGGGGAAGGAGAGAGCGAGAGGTAGGTAGAAGAGAGCTTGGTGTGGGGGGAGGTGGTAATGGGATGGGGAGGAGAGAATGTGGGATGGGGGAACAGTGGGGGGAGGGCGGAGAGATCAGGGGCAGAGGGAGGAAAGAGCGCAGGGCGGGGCAGGAGTGAGCATGGGGTGAGGGGAGGTGAAAGGGTGGGTGGGGACAGGAGGAAGTGAGAGATGGGGTGGGACAGTGTGACACAGGGGGAGATGAGTTGTGGAGGAAGGAGAGAGTCGAGGAGGAACAAGAAAGTGTGGCTAGGACCATATTTGAGGAGTGTGTAATGTTCAAGGCAAGATGTGTGACCTGTGATACCTGGTGTGTATTGGTGTTGGCACGGACTGTTGTCTCTTCGTATCTGCAGCCGACTTCCCTCCTGATCAGCTATTTAGTGCGTTTTAACTTTCTCACCCTCCGGGCCCTCCCCCTTTTTCCAAGATGCACCATCGGACACAACTCAGGAATCCTCTGGAGACTCTCGTCAGGGTTTGACCAGTGACCCAGCAGGGTCTGCAAGCTCAGTTATCAGTGGTGGGGAGCATGACACATAGAACAGGACAGCACAGGAACAGGTCATTTGGCCCACAATATCCACGCATGATGCCAAGTTAAACTGACCTCTGGATACACATATCTCTCCATTTCCTGTGTTACCATGTGCCTAACCAAAAGACTATTAAAAGCAACTGGAACATAATGAAACATAGAACAGTAGAGCACAGGAACAGGCCCATGGGACCACAATGTACATGCCTAACATAATGCCAAGCTAAACTATGGGGGTAACAAAAGATATTAAAAAGTCACTGTCAAGAGACAGCGCAGTGCGGGGGGAGGAGTGAGCACGGGGCGGGGGGAGATGAAAGTTTGGGTTGGGGTGAGGAGAGGAGAGAGCGAGGGGTGGTGGCGGAGTCAGTGTGGCATGGAGGGAGGTGAGGAGTTGCTGTGGGGGGAGGAGGATCCCTAAGAGAGAGTCAAGGATGAACAAGGATGTGTGGAGTGGAACGTGTTTGAGGAGTGTATACTGTTAAAGGGGAGATGTAACTATGGGGGTAACCAAAAGATATTAAAAAGTCACTGTCAAGAGACAGCGCAGTGCGGGGGGAGGAGTGAGCACGGGGCGGGGGGAGGTGAAAGTTTGGGTTGGGGTGAGGAGAGGAGAGAGCGAGGGGTGGGGGCGGAGTCAGTGTGGCATGGAGGGAGGTGAGGAGTTGCTGTGGGGGGAGGAGAATCCCTAAGAGAGAGTCGAGGATGAACAAGGATGTGTGGAGTGGAACGTGTTTGAGGAGTGTATACTGTTAAAGGGGAGATGTGTGACCGAGAGTCATAAAGTGATACAGCATGGAAACAGGCCCTTCGGCCCAACTTGCCCACACCGGCCATCATGTCCCAGCTACACTTGTCCCACCTGCCAGCGTTTGGCCCATCTATACTATTACTAAAAGTCTCATCTTGACCACTTCCTGTCTCCGTTGTAAATACATTTTAGAAAAAACGCTACCCTATATCGCTATGATTTTTTCGCAATCTTACTCACCGTCCTCTCCTCCAACCTCCCCAAGTATTTTTCCCATCGGTGAAAGAATAAAGAAGTTATGAATGTTTAAAACATCGTGAGATCAGCTGATTGGTCTTCTCACCTGTCACTCACCATGATTAAGGTAACGCCCCTTGAGGGGGGGGGGGGGCAGGATTATAAACCCCAGAGGCCAGACGTGAGTCAGTCACTCTAGAAGGCCGTGAGTGAGAGTTGTGTCCAGAACTGTGATTCTACGCTGTGTGCGTACTGTGTCTGTGCCATCCTGATTGAACTGTGCCTGCCCCGTGAGTGAATTGAGCTGCCAGCACCGTGAGTGAATTAAACTGTGCATGCGCCATGCTGATTGAACTGTGCCTGCCCCATGAGTAAATTGAACTGTGCCTTCCCCGTGAGTGAACTGAATTGTTAGCCCTGCACTGCTTGAAATGAATTGAAATATTGGTCCTGCATTGTGCTTGACTTGAAATAGAATGGATTGGATTGTTGGCCCTGCATTGAGCTTGACTTGAAATGGAATGGATTATTGGCCCTGCACTGTGCTTGACTTGAAATGAATTGGATTGTTGGCCCTACACTGTGCTTGACTTGAAATAGAATGGATTGGATTGATGGCCCTGCATTGAGCTTGACTTGAAATGAATTGGATTGTTGGCCCTGCACTGTGCTTGACTTGAAATGTATGCGTAGCGTTGCGAGGTATGCGTTGGAGAGCACTTCGGGTCCAATGATCACAGTACCATTAGTTTCAATATAATTATGGAGAGGGTCAGAACTGGACCTAGGGTTGAGATTTTTGATTGGAGAAAGGCTAACTTTGAGGAGATGCGAAAAGATTTAAAAGGTCATTTTTATGGGAAGGATGTAGAAGAGAAATAGAGGACATTTACAGGTGAAATTTTAAGAGTACAGAATCTTTATGTCTCTGTTCGGTTGAAAGGAAATAGTAAAAATTGGAAAGAGCCATGGTTTTCAAGGAAATTGGCCACTTGGTTTGGAAAGAGAGAGATCTACAATAATTATAGGCAGCATGGAGTAAATGGGGTGCTTGAGGAGTATAAAGAATGTATAAAAAATCTTAAGAAAGAAATTAGAAAAGCTAAAAGATATGAGGTTGCTTTGGCAAGTAAAGTAAAAGTAAATCCAAAGGGTTTCTACGGCTATATTAATAGCAAAAGGATAACGAGGGATAAAATTGGTCCATTAGAGAGTCAGAGTGGACAGCTATCTGCAGAGCCAAAAGAGATGGGGGAGATATTGAACAATTTATTTTCTTCGGTATTCACCAAGGAGAAGGATATTGAATTGTGTGAGGTAAGGGAAACAAGTAGAATAGCTAAGGAAACTATGAGATTCAAAGAAGAGGAAGTACTGACACTTTTGAAAATTATAAAAGTGGAGAAGTCTCCAGGTCCTGACAGGATATTCCCTAGGACATTGAGGGAAGTAAGTGTAGAAATAGCAGGGGCCATGACAGAAATATTTCAAATGTCATTAGAAATGGGAATAGTGCCGGAGGATTGGCGCACTGCGCCTGTTGTTCCATTGTTTTAAAAGGGTCCTAAGAGTAAACCTAGCAATTATAGACCTGTTAGTTTAACGTCAGTGGTGGGCAAATTAATGGAAAAGATACTTAGAAATTATATATATAAGCATCTGGATAAACAGGGTCTGATTAGGAACAGTCAACATGGATTTGTGGCTGGAAGGTCAGGTTTGACTAATCTTCTTGAATTTTTTGAAGAGGTTACTAGGGATATTGATGAGAGTAAAGCAGTGGATGAAGTCTATATGGATTTCAGTAAGGCCTTTGACAATCAGTTCCTAATCAGACCCATGACTAGTGGGGTGCCTCAGGGATCTGTGTTGGCTCCACTGTTGTTTGTCATGTACATCAATGATCTGGATGATGGTGTGGTAAATTGGATTAGTAAGTATGCAGATGATACTAAGATAGGTGGTGTTGTGGATAATGACGTAGTTTTTCAAAGTCTACAGAGAGATTTAGGCCATTTGGAAGAGTGGGCAGAAAGTTGGCAGATGGAGTTTAATGCTGATAAGTGTGAGGTGCTACATCTTGGTAGGACAAATCAAAATAGGACGTAAATGGTAAATGGTAGCGAATTGAGGAATGCAGTTGAACAGAGGGATCTAGGAATAACTGTGTAGTTCCATGAAGGTGGAATTTTGGTCGCATAATTATAGGAAGGATGTCAACAAAATAGAGAGAGTACAGAGGAGATTTACTAGAATGTTGCCTGGGTTTCAGCAACTAAGTTACAGAGAAAGATTGAACAAGTTAGGTCTTTATTCTTTGGAGCGCAGAAGGTTAAGGGGGGACATGATAGAGGTCTTTAAAATGATGAGAGAGATAGACAGAGTTGACGTGGATAAGCTTTTCCCATTGAGAGTGGGGAAGATTCAAACAAGAGGACATGACTTGAGAATTAAGGGACAGAAGTTTAGGGGTAACATGAAGGGGAACTTCTTTACTCAGAGAGTGGTAGCTGTGTGGAATGAGCTTCCAGTGGAAGTGGTGGAGGCAGGTTCGATTTTATAATTTAAAAATAAATTGGATAGGTATATGGACGGGAAAGGAATGGAGGGTTATGGTCTGAGTGCAGGTAGATGGGACTAGGGGAAAATAAGTGTTCTGTGGCCTGTTTCCGTGAATGCACTGGATCTTTTATTCAGAGCTGGGGAACCATGAACCAGAGGACATAAATTTAAGATGAGAGGGGAAAGATTGAATAGCAACATTAGGGGCAACCATTTCATTGAGTGTGATGGATGTATGGAACAAGTTGCCAGAAAAGATAGTTGAGGGAGATGCAATAACAACATTTAAAAGACACTTGAACAGGTGCATGGATAATAAAGTCTCAGTGGAATATGGGCAACATGTGGACTAATGGGACCAACAGATAAGACGGCAAGAACGAGGTGGGCCGATGGACATGTTTCCGTGCTTTATGGTCAGTCCTTGAATTCACCCTGAGTCAAAGGGTGGGTGGGGGGGAAACCACGTGGAGTGACTGACGTTTCATTGATTTCTGGTTGGGAGGTTGCTTATGTGTAGATGTTAGATGTCCTTAAATTGACTCTTGATGCTGCTTAAACTTGGTGACAAGGAAGCTGCTGGTGAAAGTCAGGATATAACTACTGTGCCCAGGCTGAGCATCTGCTCCTTCATTATTTTTTTTTGAAATCATTTGGGATGAAATCCAGGAAACATAGGGCTGAATTATGCAGACTGTGCCCTATTAGCAGAATGCTTCTGCATGGACCAGAGGTAATGCAAAAGTTCCCTCTCTTGAGCTGAAAATAAAATAATCAAAAACTAAGAAATCAAATTCTGGTAAAACAGAGAATGTTGCTTATTCCAAACATTTGCCCATCAAAAATCTCATTTGCTTGTGTCCACTTACCTGCCAGGCTTTATCCTGCCTCTCATCTCACCCAGCTTTCTTCCTACCCCCACCAGGTTCTGACCCAAAATGTCACCTATCCAGGTTCTCAAGAGATGCTGCCTGATCTGCTACGTTACTCCAGCATTTTGTGCCCTTTTGCCCTAAATGCTCGTTGATCTTATAAGGGAGAGCGGCCTCTAGTGGTGCGTGTGCTTATTTCTATTAACATTCCTTCTTTATAACATTAAAACGGAATGTATTTTTGTTTGAAATGCAGTGGCTGAAGTTCAAGTTCAAGTTTATTGTCATGTGTCCCTGATAGGACAATGAAATTCTTGCTTTGCTTCAGCACACAGAACATAATAGGCATTGACTACAAAACACATGAAGAAATAAATTAATGAAGTGCAAATAACAAATAATGGGTTATTAATGTTCAGAGTTTTGGCCGAGCCAGGTTTAATAGCCTGATGGCTGTGGGGAAGTAGCTATTCCTGAACCTGGTCGTTGCAGTCTTCAGGCTCTTGTACCTTCTACCTGAAGGTAGCAGGGAGATGAGTGTGTGGCCAGGATGGTGTGGGTCTTTGATGATACTGCCAGCCTTTTTGAGGCAGCGACTTCGATAAATCCCCTCGATGGAAGGAAGGTCAGAGCCGATGATGGACTGGGCAGTGTTTACTACTTTTTGTAGTCTCCTCCTCTCCAGGGCGCTCAAGTTGCCGAACCAAGCCACGATGCAACCGGTCAGCATGCTCTCTACTGTGCACTTATAGAAGTTAGAGAGAGTCCTCCTTGACAAACCGACTCTCCGTAATCTTCTCAGGAAGTGCAGGCGCTGATGTGCTTTCTTGATAATTGCATCAGTGTTCTCGGACCAGGAAATATCTTCAGAGATGTGCACACCCAGGATTTGACGCTCTTGACCCTTTCAACCATTGACCCGTTGATATAAACGGGACTGTGGGTCCCCATCCTACTCCTTCCAAAGTCCACAATCAGTTCCTTGGTTTTGCTGGTGTTGAGGGCCAGGTTATTGTGCTGGCACCATATGGACAGTGGATCTGAAATAGTGCATTCTATATCATAGATTTGTACTATCAGGAAGTATATAAGATTATTAAGGGTTTGGACACGCTAGAGGCAGGAAACATGTTCCTGATGTTGGGGGAGTCCTGAACCAGGGGCCACAGTTTAAGAATAAGAGCTAAGCCATTTAAAACGGAGACGAGGAAATATTTTTCACACGGAGTTGTGAGTCCGTGGAATTCTCTGCCTCAGAGGGCAGTGGAGGCCGGTTCCATGGAAAGTTTCGAAGAGAAAGTTAGATGGAGCACTTAAAGATAGTGGTCAAGGGATATGGGGAGAAGGCAAGAATGGTGTACTGATTTTGGATGATCAGCCAAGGTCACATTGAATGGCGGTGCTGGCTCGAAGGGCGAAAGGCCTACTCCTGCACCTATTATCTATTGTCTATTGTCTCTCTGTTCCATTATTTCAGATCCCCAGATGTCCACATGTGAACAGTCCCGGGGGTCATCGACTGGAGAATCTACCCAGGAATCATCTTCGGTCCCAGTGAGAGACACATCCTCAGGTACCCAGGATCGAAGCCAGGTCTCTGACGCTGTAAGGCAGCAACTCTAATGCAGCGCCACCGTGCTGCCCCCTGAAAGAGTGAGGGGGTTTAAGTGGTGAGTGGGGTGGATTGAAAGCTTCAGCGAAGGGTTATAACTTGAGTTTGGGTGTGGGGGTGGGTTTTCACTGGGAATCAGTGAGTGTCAGACCTGGGCAGAGCAGCAGTTGAGGTGTTAAAGACACGACATGGTAAAACGGTGTACAGAGTGAAAACGGTGAGACCAGTGGAATGTTCATTGGTACTTTGTAAAACTCATTGCCACAGAGGGCTGTGAAGGCCAAGTCAGTGGATATTTTTAAGTTAGAAATGGACATGTTCTTGATTAACCATATAACCGTATAACAATTACAGCACGGAAACAGGCCAACTCGGCCCTTCTAGTCCGTGCCGAACACTTATTCTCCCCTAGTCCCATCTACCTGCACTCAGACCATAACCCTCCATTCCTTTCCCGTCCATATACCTATCCAATTTATTTTTAAATGATAATATCGAACCTGCCTCCACCACTTCCACTGGAAGCTCATTCCACACAGCTACCACTCTCTGAATAAAGAAGTTACCCCTCATGTTACCCCTAAACTTCTGTCCGTTAATTCTCGAGTCATGTCCTCTTGTTTGAATCTCCCCTACTCTCAATGGGAAAAGCTTCTCCACGTCACCTCTGTCTATCCCTCTCATCATTTTAAAGACTTCTATCAAGTCCCCCCTTAACATTCTGCGCTCCAAAGAATAAAGACCTAACTTGTTCAACCTTTCTCTGTAACTTAGTTGCTGAAACCCAGGCAACATTCTAGTAAATCTTCTCTGTACTCTCTCTATTTTGTTGACATCCTTCCTATAATTAGGCGACCAAAATTGTACACCATACTCCAGAATTGGCCTCACCAATGCCTTGTACACTTTTAACATTACATCCCAACTTCTATACTCAATGCTCTGATTTATAAAGGTCAGCACACCAAAAGCTTTCTTTACCACCCTATCTACATGAGATTCCACCTTCAGGGAACTGTGCACAGTCATTCCTAGATCCCTCTGTTCAACTGCATTCCTCAATTCACTACCATTTACCATGTACGTCCTATTTTGATTTGTCCTGCCAAGATGTAGCATCTCACACTTATCAGCATTAAACTCCATCTGCCATCGTTCAGCCCACTCTTCCAAATGGCCTAAATCTATCTGTAGACTTTGAAAATCTACTTCATTATCCTCAACACCACCTATCTTAGTATCATCTGCATACTTACTAATCCAATTTACCACACCATCATCCAGATCATTGATGTACATGACAAACAACAGTGGACCCAACACAGATCCCTGTGGCACCCCACTAGTCACCGGCCTCCAACCTGACAAACAGCCATCCACCATTACTCTCTGGCATCTCCCATTCTGCCACTGTTGAATTCATCTTCCTATTCCACCATTAATACCCAACAATTGAACCTTCTTAACCAACCTTCCATGAGGAACCTTGTCAAAGGCCTTACTGAAGTCGATTTAGACAACATCCACTGCTTTATCCTCATCAATTTCCCGACTAACCGCTTTAAAAAATTCAAGAAGATTAGTCAAACATGACCTTCCAGGCACAAATCCATGTTGACTGTTCCTAATCAGACCCTGTTTATCCAAATGCTTATATATATTATCTCTAAGTATCCTTTCCATTAATTTGCCCACTACTGTCGTCAAACTAACATGTCTATAAATGCTAGGTTTACTCTTAGAGCCCTTTTTAAACCATGGAACAACATGCGCAGTACGCTAATCCTCCGGCACTATTCCCGTTTCTAATGACAATTGAAATATTTCTGTCATAGCCCCTGCTATTTCTACACTAACTTCCCTCAATGTCCTAGAGAATATCCTGTCAGGACCTGGAGACCTATCCACTTTTACTTCCTCTTCTTTGAATCTCATAGTTTCCATGGCTACTCTACTTGTTTCCCTTACCTCGCATCATTCAATATCCTTCTCTTTGGTGAATACCGAAGAAAATAAATTGTTCAATATCTCCCCCATCTCTTTTGGCTCTGCAGATAGCTGTCCACTCTGACTCTCTAATGGGCCAATTTTATCCCTCGTTATCCTTTTGCTATTAATATAGCTGTAGAAACCCTTTGGATTTACATTCACCTTACTTGCCAAAGCAACCTCATATCTTCTTTTAGCTTTTCTAATTTATTTCTTAATATTCTTTTTACATTCTTTATACTCCTAAACCACACCTCATTTACTCCATGCTGCCTATAAGTATTGTAGATCTCTCTTTTTTCGAACCAAGTGTCCAATTTGCCTTGAAAACCATGGCTCTTTCCAATTTTTACTATTGAACTCTCCTTTCAAGTTCAAGTTCAAGTTTATTGTCATGTGTCCCTCATGGGACAATTAAATTCTTGCTTTGCTTCAGCACACAGAACATAATAGGAATTGATTTCAAAACACATGAATAAATAAACTGATGAAGAGCAAATAACAAATAATGGGTTATTAATGTTCAGAGTTTTGGCCGAGCCAGTTTTAATAGCCTGATGGCTGTGGGGAAGTAGCTATTCCTTAACCTGGTCATTGCAGTCTTCAGGCTCCTGTACCTTCCACCTGAAGGTAGCAGGGAGACGAGTGTGTGGCCAGGATGGTGTGGGTCTTTGATGATACTGCCAGCCTTTTTGAGGCAGCGACTTCGATAAATCCCCTCGATGGAAGGAAGGTCAGAGCCGACCGGTCAGCATGCTCTCTACTGTGCACCTGTAGAAGTTAGAGAGAGTCCTCCTTGACAAACCGACTCTCCGTAATCTTCTCAGGAAGTAGAGGCGCTGATGTGCTTTCTTGATAATTGCATCAGTGTTCTCGAACCAGGAAAGATCTTCAGAGATCCCCAGGAATTTGAAGCTCTTGACCCTTTCAACCATTGACCTGTTGATATCAACGGGATTGTGGGTCCCCATCCTACTCCTTCCAAAGTCCACAATCAGTTCCTTGGTTTTGCTGGTGTTGAGGGCCAGGTTATTGTGCTGGCACCATATGGACAGTTGCTCAATCTCTCTTCTATACTCGGACTCATCCCCATCAGTGATACGTCCCACAACAGTGGTGTCGTCAGCGAACTTGATGATGGAGTTCGCACTATGACCGGCTACGCAGTCATGAGTATAGAGTGAGTACAGCAGGGGGCTGAGCAAGCAGCCTTTAGGTGCTCCCGTGCTGACTGTCTGACACATTTCCACCAATACGAACAGACTGTGGTCTGTGAATGAGGAAGTCGAGGATCCAATTGCAGAGGGATGCGCAGAGACCCAGTTCTGCGAGTTTGGTAACCAGCTTGGAGGGGATGATAGTATTAAATGCCGAGCTGTAATCAATGACTAACAGCCTGACATATGAGTTTTTGTTGTCCAAGTGGTCCAGTGCGGAGTGGAGGGCCAGCGAGATCGCATCCACCGTTGATCTGTTGTGGTGGTAAGCAAACTGCAGTGGGTCCAGGTTTTTGTCGAGGCAGGAGTTGATTTTCGCCATGATCAACCTCTCGAAGCACTTCATCACCACAGGCGTTAGTGCCACAGGTCGGTAGTCATTGAGGCACGTCACCTTACTCTTCTTGGGCACTGGTATAATTGATGCCCTTTTGAAGCAGGTGGGAACCTCAGACCTCAGTAGTGACAGGTTGAAAATGTCCGTAAAAACTCCAGCCAGTTGGTCCTCACAGGTTTTTCGAACACGACCGGGTATACCATCAGATCCAGGTCCTTTTCGGGAGTTCAACCCTCCGAAGGATTTCCTGATGTCGGCCTTTGTGACTGAGACTGAAATACCATCACAGCGAATGGGGGCGCGGGAAGGCACATCAGTATTCTCCCTATCAAAGCGTGCGTAAAACGCATTGAGCTCGTCAGGGAGTGATATTTCGCCGACATTCGAGCTGCCTCCTGGTTTCGCCTTGTAGGATGTGATTGCATTCAGGCCCCGCCACAGCTGCCAAACATCTGTCTCATCCTCCAGCTTCGACCAGCTTCCAACCGAACAGATTCTGTACTCTTGAAATGTCATCTTTAAATGACCTCCATTTCTCCTCCACATCCTTCCCATCAAACAAAATGTCCCAATTCACTCCTTTTAAATCCTTTCGCATCTCCTCAAATCCTGAATGAGGGGGGGTGGGATGTCAAATAGGATAGTCGAGGATGGAGTTAAAGGGAAAGGGTTTCTTAAATGTGTGAGCATAGAGACATAGGGGTGTAAAATGAGGGTAGAAGCAATAGGTAACAAGGTGAAAAGTGGCAGGCAGACAAAACTAGGGCAAAAATCAAAAAGGGCCACTTTTCAACATAATTGTATAAGGGGTAAGAGTGTTGTAAAAACAAGCCTGAAGGCTTTGTGTCTCAATGCAAGAAGCATTCGTAATATGGTGGATGAGTTGAATGTGCAGATAGCTATTAATGACTATGATATAGTTGGGATCACGGAGACATGGCTCCAGGGTGATCAAGGCTGGGAACTGGACATCCAGGGATATTCAATATTCAGGAGGGATAGACAGAAAGGAAAAGGAGGTGGGATAGCGTTGCTGGTTAGAGAGGAGATTAACGCAATAGAAAGAAAGGACATTAGCTTGGAGGAAGTGGAATCGATATGGGTAGAGCTGTGAAACACTAAGGGGCAGAAAATGCTAGTGGGAGTTGTATACAGGCCACCTAACAGTAGTAGTGGAGTTGGGGATGGCATCAAACAGGAAATTAGAAATGCGTGCAACAAAGGTAAAACAGTTATAATGGGTGACTTCAATCTACATATAGATTGGGTGAATCAAATTGGCAGGGGTGCTGAGGATGAGGATTTCTTGGAATGTATGCGGGATAGTTTTCTAAACCAGCGTGTAGAGGAACCAACGAGACATAAATAATTTTTCAAAACTCTTTTGATTCTGGAGTAGTTCCTGAGGATTGGAGGGTAGCTAAGGTAAGCCCACTTTTTAAAAAGGGAGGGAGAGAGAAAACGGGGAATTACAGACCAGTTAGTCTAACATCGGTAGTGGGGAAACTGCTAGAGTCAGTTATTAAAGATGTGATAGCAGCACATTTGGAAAGTGGTGAAATCATTGGACAAAGTCAGCATGGATTTATGAAAGGTAAATCATGTCTGACGAATCTTATATAATTTTTCAAGGATGTAAATAGTAGTGTGGATAAGGGAGAACCAGTGGATGTGATATATCTGGACATTCAGAAGGCTTTCGACAAGGTCCTACATAAGAGATTAGTATACACACTTAAAGCACACGGTATTGGGGGTTCAGTATTGATGTGGATAGAGAACTGTCTGGCAGACAGGTAGCAAAGAGTAGGAGTAAACGGGTCCTTTTCAGAATGGCAGGCAGTGACTAGTGGGGTACCGCAAGGCTCAGTGCTAGGACCCCAGCTATTTACAATATGTATTAATGATTTGGACGAGGGAATTGAATGCAACATCTCCAAGTTTGCGGATGACACGAAGCTGGGGGGCAGTGTTAGCTGTGAGGAGGATGCTAGGAGGCTGCAAGATGACTTGGATAGGCTGGGTGAGTGGGCAAATGCATGGCAGATGCAGTATAATGTGGATAAATGTGAGGTTATTCACTTTGGTGGCAAAAACAGGAAAGTAGACTATTATCTGAATGGTGGCCGATTAGGAAAAGGGGAGATGCAACGAGACCTGCGTGTCATGGTACACCAGTCATTTAAAGTAGGCATGCAGGTGCAGCAGGCAGTGAAGAAAGCGAATGGTATGTTAGCATTCATAGCAAAAGGATTTGAGTATAGGAGCAGGGAGGTTCTACTACAGTTGTACAGGGTCTTGGTGAGACCACACCTGGAGTATTGCATACAGTTTTGGTCTCCTAATCTGAGGAAATACATTCTAGCCATAGAGGGAGTACAGAGACGGTTCACCAGACTGATTCCTGGGATGTCAGGACTTTCATATGAAGAAAGACTGGATAGACTTGGCTTGCACTCGCTAGAATTCAGAAGATTGAGGGGGGATCTTATAGAAACCTACAAAATTCTTAAGGGGTTGGACAGGCTAGATGCAGGAAGATTGTTCCCGAACAAGGGGTTACAGTTTAAGGATAAGGGGGAAATCTTTTAGGACAGAGATGAGAAAAACATTTTTCACAGAGAGTGGTGAATCTCTGGAATTGTCTGCCACAGAAGGTAGTTGAGGCCAGTTCATTGGCTATATTTAAGAGGGAGTTAGATGTGGCTAAAGGGATCAGGGGATATGGAGAGAAGGCAGGTACAGGATACTGAGTTGGATGATCATATTGAATGGCGGTGCAGGCCCGAATTGCCGAATGGCCTACTCCTACATCTATTTTCTATGTTTCTATGGAGTAACTCTTGCTTCTTGGTTTCCTGGCCCTCGAAAAATATTCCAAATCTAATTTAAACTGGTGGACCCACCACCACCAAACTCTGAAAAATAACAGCCTATTGCATTTTATCTGTTTATTTATTGTGTGTATATATATATATGGTCTATGGTATATAGACACATTGTACATGTATCTCCTGTTCTGTATTATGTTTACATATTCTGTTGTGCTGCAGCAAGCAAAAATGTCATTGCCCTATCTGGGACAAATGACAAATAAAACTCTCTTACGCAAAAAGGGGTTCTTGGGGAAAAAAGAGCCAGCTTAAATTTAGTTGCATCTGGTTGGGTACCTATGGTAGGGTGAAGACTATTCCATGCTTTAATTGTGCGGAGGAACCATGGAGCAGCCAGCATCCCTGGGTAGAAGAAATTGGGTGACGTTTCGGGTAGAGACCCTTCTTTAGATTTCCTCTGGTTTTAGTGTTTTTATTTTAATTTAAAGATACAGCGTTGAAACAGGCCCTTCGGCCCACCGAGTCCACGCCGACCACTGACCACCCATACACTAGTTCTATCTCACACATTAGCGACGTAAGTCAAGAGTGTGTTATTCTCTCACGTCCCAGTTAGAACAATGAAATCCTTACTTGCAGCAGCACCATAGAATATGTAAACTAAACTCTGTAAACAACGAAAAAACAAAACTCCATACAGACAGCATCCATATTCAGGATCAATTCCGTGTCTCTGGCAATTTTATGCAGCAACTTTATGGCCAATGTACTGCCCCATATTCTTGAACTGAATTAAAACATACAGTAGCTGTAAAGGGGGACATAGCGTCACTTACAGATTTAAGACTGAAAATGGATAGTTTCTTTTTTTTTTTAGTAACCAAAGTTATCAACGTATAATTTTTTGTGTGTTGGAAAATAAAATATAGTGGCACAGCTGGTGGAGTTGCTGCCTCACACGCCAGAGATGCGAGTTCGATCCTGTTCTCGGGCACTGTGTTGAATGTGCACATTCTCCCTGCAAGCATGTGGGTTTCCTCCCACATCCCAAAGATGCATTGGCTTTGTAGGTTAACTTGTCTTTCTAAAATTGCCCCTAATGTGGGGGAGTGGGTGAGGAAAGTGGGATAACAGAACTTATGTGAATGGGACCTGGGAAGCGGAGGAGAAAGCAGGGACTACCTGAAATTGGAGGTCAATGTTCATACAGCTGGGGTGTAAACTACCCAAGCAAAATATGAGGTGCTGCTCCTCCAATTTACTGTGGGCCTCACTCTGGCCATGGAGGAGGCCCAGGACAGAAAGGTTGGATTCGGAATGGGAGGGGGAGTTGAAGTGCCGGGCCACCGGGAGATCAGGTTGGTTATTGCGAACTGAGTGGAGGTGTTGTGCGAAGCGATCGCCAAGCCTGTGCTTGATCTCACCGAGGTTGATCATATGCTGAATAATCCAACCAGATTTAGGTTTGGAAGTGGAAAGAAACTGGCAACAGGGGGAAAAAGTGAGAGCCCTGGCGTTGGGGATGTAGGGGAGGGAGGGATGTGGGGAGGGATGGACGTGGGGGAGAGGGTGGGTCGGTTGGGGAGGGGGGGTGTGGATACGTGGGTGTGGTGTTTAGGAGGGTAGGGAGGGTGGGAACTGAACATCCAGGGATATTCAATATTCAGGAGGGATAGACAGAAAGGAAAAGGAGGTGGGGTAGCGTTGCTGGTTAGAGAGGAGATTAACGCAATAGAAAGAAAGGACATTAGCTTGGAGGAAGTGGAATCGATATGGGTAGAGCTGTGAAACACTAAGGGGCAGAAAATGCTAGTGGGAGTGGTGTACAGGCCACCTAACAGTAGTAGTAGAGTTGGGGATGGCATCAAACAGGAAATTAGAAATGCGTGCAACAAAGGTAAAACAGTTGTAATGGGTGACTTCAATCTACATATAGATTGGGTGAATCAAATTGGCAGGGGTGCTGAGGAAGAGGATTTCTTGGAATGTATGCGGGATAGTTTTCTAAACCAACATGTAGAGGAACCAACGAGAGAGCAGGCTATTCTAGACTGGGTATTGAGTAATGAGGAAAGGTTAGTTAGCAGTCTTGTAGTGCATGGCCCCTTGGGCAAGAGTGACCATAATGTGGTTGTTCTTCATTAGGATGGAAAGTGGCATAATTAATTCAGAAACAAGGGTTCTGAACTTAAAGAAAGGTAACTTTGAGGGTATGAGACGTGAATTGGCCAAGATAGACTGGCAATTGATTCTTAAAGGATTGACGGCGGATATGCAATGGAAGGCATTTAAAGACTGCATGGATGAACGACAACAATTGTTCATCCCAGTTTGGCAAAATAATAAATCAAAATGTCACTGAGGAAGACATAAATAATCTGCTGGAAATAGCAGGGGACCGGGGGTCAAATGAGATGGAGGAACTGAGTGAAATCCAGGTTAGCCGGGCAGTGGTGTTGGGTAAATTGAATGGATTAAAGGCCGATAAATCCCCAGGGCCAGATAGGCTGCATCCCAGAGTACTTAAGGAAGTTGCCCCAGAAAGTGGATGCAGTAGTGATAATTTTTCAAAACTCTTTAGATTCTGGAGTAGTTCCTGAGGATTGGAGGGAAGCTAATTTAACCCCACTTTTTAAAAAGGGAGGGAGAGAGAAAATGGGGAATTACAGACCAGTTAGTCTAACATCGGTAGTGGCGAAACTGCCAGAGTCAGTTATTAAAGATGGGATAGCAGCACATTTGGAAAGTGGTGAAATCATTGGACAAAGTCAGCATGGATTTATGAAATGTAAATCATGTCTGACGAATCTTATAGAATTTTTCGAGGATGTAACTAGTAGAGTGGATAAGGGAGAACCAGTGGATGTGTTATATCTGGACTTTCAGAAGGCTTTTGACAAGGTCCCACATAAGAGATTAGTATACAAACCTAAAGCACACGGTATTGGGGGTTCAGTATTGATGTGGATAGAGAATTGGCTGGCAGACAGGAAGCAAAGAGTAGGAGTAAACGGGTCCTTTTCAGAATGGCAGGCAGTGACTAGTGGGGTACCGCAAGGCTCAGTGCTGGGATCCCAGCTATTTACAATATATATTAATGATTTGGACGAGGGAATTGAATGCAACATCTCCAAGTTTGCGGATGACACGAAGCTGGGGGGCAGTGTTAGTAGTGAGGAGGATGCTAGGAGGCTGCAAGGTGACTTGGATAGGCTGGGTGAGTGGGCAAATGCATGGCAGATGCAGTATAATGTGGTTAAATGTGAGGTTATCCACTTTGGTGGCAAAACAGGAAAGTAGACTATTATCTGAACGGTGGCCGATTAGGAAAAGGAGAGATGCAACGAGACCTGGGTGTCATGATACACCAGTCATTAAAAGTAGGCATGCAGGTGCAGCAGGCAGTGAAGAAAGCAAATGGTATGTTAGCATTCATAGCAAACGGATTTGAGTATAGGAGCAGGGAGGTTCTACTGCAGTTGTACAGGGTCTTGGTGAGACCACACCTGGAGTATTGCGTACAGTTTTGGTCTCCTAACCTGTGGAAAGACATTCTTGCCATAGAGAGAGTACAGAGAAGGTTCACCAGACTGATTCCTGGGATGTCAGGACTTTCATATGAAGAAAGACTGGATAGACTTGGCTTGTACTCGCTAGAATTTAGAAGATTGAGGGGGGATCTTATAGAAACGTACAAAATTCTTAAGTGGTTGGACAGGCTAGATGCAGGAAGATTGTTCCTGATGTTGGGGAAGTCCAGAACAAGGGGTCACTGTTTAAGGATAAGGGGGGAAATCTTTTAGGACCGAGATGAGGAAAACATTTTTCACACAGAGAGTGGTGAATCTCTGGAATTCTCTGCCACAGAAGGTAGTTGAGGCCAGTTCATTGGCTATATTTAAGAGGGAGTTAGATGTGGCCCTTTTGGCTAAAGGGATCAGGGGGTATGGAGAGAAGGCAGGTACAGGATACTGAGTTGGATGATCAGCCATGATCATTTTGAATGGCGGTGCAGGCTCGAAGGGCCGAATGGCCTACTCCTGCACCTATTTTCTATGTTTCTATGTATCACCGTTGTATCATCTGCATACTTGATGATGGTGTTAGTAACATGTACAGGTGTGCAGTCGTAAGTGAAGCTGGAGTAGAGGAGAGGGCTCAGCACACAGCCATGTGGAACGCCGGTGTTCAGGGTGAGGGTTGAAGAGGTGTGGTTGTTTAACCTAACAGACTGGGGTCTGTTGGTTAGAAAGTCCAGTATCCAATTGCAGAGGGAGGGGTCGATGCCCAGGTCGATGAGTTTGGTGATCAGTTTGGAGGGGATAATGGTGTTAAATGCTGAGTTAAAGTCGATGAACATCATTCTCACGTAGGTGTCTCTGTTGTTGAGGTGGGAGAGGGTGGAGTGATGTGCCGTGGAGATGGCATCCTCCGTACTCCTGTTCTTGCGGTGATAGGGGTCCAGTGTGGGAGGTAGGCAGCCTTTGAGGTGAGCTAGGACCAGCCTCTCAAAGCACTTAGTGATGACGGGAGTAAGTGCAACTGGGTGGAAGTCGTTGAGGCTCACCGCAGTGGAGTGTTTTGGCACCGGCACAATGGAGGTGGTTTTAAGGCACGTGGGGACAGCTGCTTGGGCAAGTGACAGGTTGAAAATGTCAGTCCAGACGTCTGTCAGCTGCGCAGCACAGGCCCTGAGGATCCGCCCGGGGATGCCGTCAGGGCCAGCAGCCATTCGTGCATTAATCCTGCTCTGTGCCGCATACACGTCGATGGGGGTGAGTGTGAGGGGCCAGTGATCAGCGGGGAGCACGGCTTTGATGGCCATCTCTTGATTGTCCCTGTCAAATCGGCCATAAAAGTGGTTAAGCTCCTCAAGGAAGGAGGCGTCGCTGGATGTGGGGGTGGTGTTGGTAGATCTATAGTCCGTGATGGCCTGGAGAGGGGAAAATGCCATGATGGTGGAGCAAGGCGGTTGGGCTAAATGGCCTAATTTTGCTCCTATGTCTTAGTCTTTTAATTGTGTGTTTGGGGTTGGACGTTCCTCCTTTAGACACTGATGATGTTTCTGGTCTTGGTGACACCTCCCATCTCCCCAGCCTTTTCCCTTTTCCCTGCACTCCTCAATTCTCTGCCTGATCTGTAGTTTGATACCAGTTGGTCACCCAAGAAACAAACATAGAAAATAGGTGCAGGAGTAGGCCATCCCCTCTGGTCCCCCTTGATGGCTCCTGCTCCCCTCCCCCGTGATACCCCCCACAAACCCCGTATTTTCTCACCCCCCCCCTCCCCACCGCACACCCCTCTTCACACAGCTCCCCCACACGCCCCTCTCCCCCCACAACCCTCCCCAAACAACCCCCCCGCAACCCCCTCCCCCCACAACCACCCAGCCCCACACACATCCCTCTCCACACCCCCTCCCCCACACACACCCCCTCCCCCACACACATCTTGCAGTGATTGGGGTCCAGTGTGGGAGGTAGGCAGCCTTTGAGGTGAAAATGTTTTTCTCATCTCGGCCCTAAAAGATTTCCCCCTTATCCTTAAACTGTGACCTCTTGTTGTGGACTTTCCACTTCACTAGTAACTACCCACGTCCCCAGTCACCCCACCACCCCTCCCCGTCACAGCCAACCAGGGTGTGGGGGGGAGGGCGGGGTGTTGCCCTGGTGTGAGGGGATGAGGGAGAATTGTTTGGTTTGAGATTATGGGGTAGATATATCCACATGATGGAGGAGAGGAGTGAGGGGAAAGGGGAGGGGAGGTTTATCCACACGATGGAGGAGAGGAGTGAGGGGATTCTCCAGGATGGAGGAAGGGTGGGTTGAATTCACACTCGATGTCTTCTCCTGCCGTTCACCGCTGTGTGGATTGGTCTTTCCTCCTGTCACTCTGCGGGACGGTCCGCCCCTTCCTGCGTCATCGGGTCTTTACTGGAGCGGTGGATGGCCGGCGGTCGTTTCCAATCGGACGCAATGTTCGGATGGACTGGAAACGGCCCGGTACGGTAAATGTCGCCAAACGGAAAGCGGAGAATCTTATCTCGGCGGAGGAGAACGACCAGCGATTGCTGTGAGTCCGCTCCAGCCCCGTCTTCTCTGGTCCCCCTTGCTGGCTCCTGCCCCATTCCCCGTGATACCCCCCACAACCCCCGTATGTTCCCACACATCCCCCTCCCCCACACCCCCTCCCCAAACAACCCCCTCCCCCACACACACACCCTTCCCCCACATTCTCCTCCCCCACCCCCCCTCCCCCCCTCCCCCACAACGCCCCTACCCCACACACCCCTCTCCACACCACCCCTCCCCCCCACACACCCCCACCCCCCCTCCCCACACACCTTCCACCCTCCCCACACACCTCCCCCTCCCCACACCCCCCTCCCCACACCCCTCCTCCCGCATACCACCCCCCCTCCCGCACACCCCCTCCCTCACACATCCCCCCTCCGCAGTCACCCCCACTTCCCCTCCCCCATCCCCCACACCCCCCTCCCCCCACACACCTATCTCCCCCACACAACCCTCCCCCACACATCCCCTACATACCCCCCTCCCACACATCCCTTTACCCCACACACCCCCTTTTGAATTTGGCATTTGATTGGTACAAGGAGACTATAAAGCTCGTAATATCAATAGTTTTTTACTGTAACTTTCTACATTTCTACTTTTGGGTATGTATGTGGAAATTATGGCTCATGGAATTTTCTCCCACACTACTAGTTATATTCGTAACAACATATTTAAATACGTGAAATGTTCGATCTTTCCCAATCCCTTAAAAAATATCGAAAGTGACCCGACCCTAAACGTCGCCTAGCCATTCCCTCCATAGATAGACACAAAATGCTGGAGTAACTCAGCGAGTCAGGCAGCATCTCTGGAGAGAAGGAATAGGTGACGTGTTGGGTCGGACCCTCCATAGATCCAGCCTGACCAGCTGAGTTTGGATCAGAAAATTACAAGCATTTATAGAACATAAATGATTATTGAGCATTTATATCCCATTGAAAAAATTGGTTCAGATTTACATATAAATAAAAGTGTTCTTCAATAACGTGCTAAAACTGAAGGAAACTGAATAGATTCATAGCAAAGATAGACAAAAAGAGCAGGAGTAACTCAGCGGATCAGACAGCATCTCTGGAGAAAAGGATGTGGTGACGTTTCAGGTCGCGATCTTTTCTCCAGAGATGCAATCTGATCTGCTGAGTTACTCATGATTTTGTGTGTCTATATTCAGTCTATAACTAGCATCTGCATTTCCCTTCCTACACATAGTTTCATAGCAACTTGTTACAGCAACCTTTTCAGCACTTTAACGTTTGGCATACAGTTTGGGCGGCATGGTGGTGTTACGGCAGAGTTGCTGTCTTGCAGCACCAGAGACCTGGGTTCGATCCTGACTAAGTTGGCTGTTGCTGGAGTAACTCAGCGGGACTGGCAGCGACTCTGGAGAGAAGGAATAGGTGACGTTTCGGGTCGAGATCCTTCTTCAGACTGAACTGAACTCTCGTCGGTGAGAGTACTTGTGATTGCTGCCTGTCCTGTTGAGTTACTCCAGCAACAGCAAACCTAGTCAGAGAGGGACAGAGAGATACAGCGAGAGAGGGGGAGAGGGAGAGAGGGAGAGAGAGAGCGAGAGAGAGAGAAGGAGGGGAGAGAGAGAGCGAGCGAGAAAGAACGAGATATAGAGAGATTCCAGCCTCTTAACGTCAAGCACCGTGGTAGATTTTACTTCGGAGTCACATGAGTGGCTACGTGAAGAAGGCCGTCGGCCCGTATGCTCGTTATTACATCTACCGCATTGCGCAACGACTGACTGGCAGGAGCTTTGCTCCTTCCAGCGGTAAGTTTAAACCTGCAGGTCAGTTTTTAACTTATTTCCAGGGTCTGTTTTCTCTTGCAGGGATCTCTGCTTACAGAGTTTGTCCTGCTGGATGATTTCGGGGCAAAGTCCGGACGGACCGCAGGGAAACCGGTTATGGACCGTGGGGAGATCCTGGTCCGGACCGCAGAAGCCGGTGGCCATCAGGTTCACTTCCCAAGTCGCTGACAATGTGGTCAGCGACACCCAGGAGGGGAGTGCGAGTGGTGGTTCCCCAGGAAAGGGCGTAAGGCCAAGAGGAAGTCAGTCTCGCCACCCGAGTCACTGACAGCATCTCCCAGTCCGCTATGGTTCCTCAGGAAGGGGGTAAATCCAAGAATAAGTCGGGCAGGCCTTTGGACTCGGACGAGTCAGGCCAGGAGCCTTCCCCTCCAACATACTTGGGTACGTCCTTGGACGTTTAACCCAGATGGAGCATGGATAGCGCCCTCGGGCCCTTATCCCACAAATATGATGCTCCTGATATAGGTCTGTAGGAGGGACCATATCAGCACAGGTATCCTCAGGGGCCTGCGGCAGCACCTGTTTTGAGGGTTGCCTACGAATCTCCCTCTCTGTGGAGGGGAGTGCGAGTGCATCAGTGTGTAACTGACTTCAAATTCTGGAGCACATGCATATGGCTTCAAGGAAATACTCGCAAACGAAGGGGTTGCTGCCGGAAGAGTTGGTTCTAGCCGTTGGCAGTAAACCCAGAAGGAGCCAGAGTTCCCCTCACACCACAAGTGCCGGCAGTGTACAGAGCTGTCAGGGATGACATTGGAGAGGGCATGAAATCCAGGAAATGAAACCAGCCGCCAAATCTTCTCTTCAGGTAAGACTTATCCAACAGGTAATACCTGGATGAGGAAGCAAAAGCTGTCGGACTAATCAAGGTACCGACGACGAGCGAAGCTTTATCGTTTCGGCGACTATACACCCCACGCCTTCATCGACAGTAAGCAGTTCACTGAAGTTGGTGGCAGCTTGAAGGCTGGGCAGAGGTTTCTCAGACCAAGACTTAGGGAAAATATGGATCCACGCACCCTACCAGTCCTACTCTCCAATCAAGGACGGAAATAGAACCCGCATCAGGGGCCTTTGGGCTTACCATAAGACCACCGGTAGCCATGAAGGTAGGTGGGTCTGGTTCTTCCGAAACATGGGGTATGTGGACCATTTACAAGTTGGCATGGAATTGGGGCCAGAGTTGTCTTTCGAGGCAGGGTCAGTATTATGTCCAGGATTGCCTTCCGAGACAAGCTCGGAAATATGGCCAGAGTTGTCTTTCGTGGCAGGCTCAGAATCATGGCCAGTTGTCTTTCGAGGTAGGCCCAGTATTATGGCCAGGATTACCTTTCGAGACAGGCTCGGGAATCTGGCCAGAGTTTTAAATTCGAGGCAGGAGCGGAATAATGGCAGGCGTGGCCTGTTCATTATGAAAGATGGAGGATGTCAGTTCATCCTTGATTAACTCGCATGTGCAATATACTTTTCAGAATAGGGAACTTCGTTACTGTCTAAACAACTGATTTCCATTCTCAGGGATCACCGGAGACATTTGATATTTATCTGGATGGGGCAATGATAACAGTTAAAGCATTGCAAAGCGGGCAAAATTCAGCTTCCAGGTTATTTACCTAATTACTAAAACGGTGCTTGGACTGCCCTAAGCACAAAAAACACTTGTTATGGCTTATCTGGATGATATTCTTAACGCTGTATTTTGCCAAAATCAGCTGTTTCAGCCGCAAACTATAATTGAGAAATTAAGGTTTCTCATCCATCCAGTTAAATTTAAGTTGATACCAACTAGCGTTATGGATTATTGGGATTTAACATATTTATCTGTGACTCCGCGCTGGGGCAAGAGATTGGAAACAATAAAGCCTGTAACAACCTTGTTGTTATGAAGCAGCCTTCTATTCATCACTGACCTATGCAGCCATGGTTCCTGCTTATGTTGGGAATAGAATGGAACCTTATATGGTTATTCTAAACATAAAACTTGGCTGCTTCAGCCTGTGACTTGGGAAACCAGCCTCTGCATGATAAATCTATTCATTGACTTGCAGACTCTGAGAAGACTGCTCCTGCGGCTCAGATTGTCACACCAATCCATGTTTGTGCTCACTGCAGTGTGCAGGGTTAGCACCAAATCAGTACATTTCCTCATCAGGACATGGGAAGCGTCTTGTTTAAATGCTATGTTACATATAATACGGCACGAATAACTGACGTCTTGGAGTTCATTTCAAATGGGTCTTTGACAATAAGTTAAGTTATAATGCCATTAACTGTGCCCAACGTGCCTTCTCATCATTTATGCTGCAGCGAGTGGGACCCACTCTGTCGGGTCTCACCCTCTGATATCCAGTTTATAAAGGATATCCTTAGCACAAGTTCTCCCAGGCCCAAGTACACGGAAGGATGGGATACTGACATTGTGTTAACACTACTTCACCAGGGGGCTCCAGCTACATCCTTATCTTTGGCCCGGCTCTCATAAGGTAGTTATCCTCAGGGCGCTGGTCTCAGCGCAACGGGTCCAGTCACTACATAAATTGCGACTGGACAGGATGGTTACACCTGTAAATAATATAATATTTTATGTTTATGATTTAGTTAAGCAGAGCAGCCCAGGGGCGTCAGGTCTCAAACCAGTTCTCATGGCATACAGGGCTCGAAATTAGTGGTAGCTCGGGTGCCACTGACCACTCAAAGTGCCGCCGGGCAACCTAAACCCCGAGTCATTTTGCCCGGCTTGGCAACCAGATACTGGTTTGTACCGAAGATAGACAAAAAAACTGGAGTAACTCCGCGGGTCAGGCAGCAACTCTGGAGAAAAGGAACACGACGTTTTGTGTCGTTGGTGACAGCTGTATTGTGTGGGAAAGATACTAGGTGCCTGGTGACGGTTGCAAGGGTCTGAAGAAGGGTTTCGGCCCGAAACGTCGCCTATTTCCTTCGCTCCATAGATGCTGCTGCACCCGCTGAGTTTCCCCAGCAATTTTGTGTGCCTGGTGACGAAGGGTCGGAGCGAATGACGGGCCCCACAGTGGCAGCAGCGGCTACATCCCCTCCTCCTCCCGGTGCCCCCACCCGCCCTGTAAAGGGCCGCTACTTGCAAACCCGCTAACGGCACAACAACAAAAAACTCCCACACGCTGAGGCCTCCTTCCTCCCGGCCTCGGCGTGCGGGAGGGTTTTTTTAAAAGCGGTTATCGCCGTTAGCGGGTTTGCAAGCAGCGGCCGCTATCACAGGGGAGGAGGAGATGGAGCCGCTGTTGAGGCCGCTGTGCGGGACCCGTCATTCGCTCCGACCCTTCTGAAGCAGCTGCACCAAGGATCCTATAGCTATAGGATCTTTGAGCTGCACCGCTCAGCCCCGCACCTTGCTGTTGGCTGGCGGAGGAGGGAGGCGGTGGCCAATGGCCAAGGCAGCAGGACGATGTTGTCCGAGGAGCGCTGATCTTCCTTCCTCCCCAACTCGCCCCCAGTTCTCTCTCTCTCTCTCTCTCTCACTTGTGCCCCCTCCACCCCTCCCCCCTTATCCTGGGACCCCCCTCCCCCCATATCCTGCGCTGATCTCCCCCCCCCCCATCCATCCACCCATCAAGAAGAATGGGGGGAACAGTCTGCAGAAGGGTCTCGACCCAAAACATTGCCTATTTCCTTCGCACCATAGATGCTGCCTCACCCGCTGAGTTTCTCCTGCATTTTTATCTACCCCCATCCATCCCGTATGGAACCTCCCCCATTCAACACCACTGACATCCCCCGTGCTCCCCCCTCACAATTTTACCTACTCCAACCAACACGTACTAATTCACCTGCCTCAATTCATCCATTCTGCACCGACTGCCTTCTAACCCCCCCCCCCCCTGTAGTGATCAACATTCACAACTACACGTACGGTTATATGTTACCATGGTCCAGGATTTATTGACACAGGTTGATCATACGCTGAATAATCCAACCACATTTTTGTTTGGAAGTGGAAAGAAATAATAGAAATTGTATTAATTGCAATGTGTAAAAAGAGTTGAGATACTGTCTTATAATTTTGCTGCATGTCATTGTGGGATATATCATGTCTTGATTGGTGAATGTTTAGTTTGTGACTTTATTTGAAGCAGAAATAATATGTGAATGCTTCATTGAGCATAATTCCGACTGGTAACTGGGAACTACGCACTTCGTCCGAGCACATTATTGCACGCGTCATGCAAGCCATCTTAAATAACCACCTAAACTGTCATTTGGCAACCTAAAAAGCTGCCAAGGTTGCCCGGCTGGCAACAGGGAAAAAAAGTTAAGCGAGAGCCCTGTTCAGGAATCCGTATAGGGTCCATGTTAGCTGGCAATGTATTAGACATGGTCAGTAAGTTTGCAGATTGCAATAAAATAGGTGATATTGTAGACAGCAAAAAGTTTGCCATGAATTGCAGCGGGATCTTGATCAACTGGGTAAGTTTAGCAGAGGAAAAGCAAATGGAATCCAGGCAATCTGCAACGTACCATTCACATTTCATATGTGAGGAAGCCGCCGATTGGTGGAAGCAGACTAGAGGCAGCAGCTGATTGAGAGTCAGATCCCTGCTGATTTATTCCTGGGTAAGGGGGGAGAATGAGGGCCAGGGCAGTTTATTGTTCTGGATGTCAGATGTGGGAGGTCATGGAGTCTGATAGCTTTACAGACGTCCACATCTGCGCCAGGTGCGTCGAGATGGAGCTCCTAAGGGACCGTGTTAGGAACCTGGAGCAGCAGCTCGATGACGTCTGTCTGGTCAGGGAGAGTGAGGAGGTCAAAGAGAGGAGATAGGGAAGGTACACAAAATTGCTGGGGAAACTCAGCGGGTGCAGCAGCATCTATGGAGCGAAGGAAATAGGCGACGTTTCGGGCCGAAACCCTTCTTCAGACTGATGGGGGGTGGGTAAAGAAAGAAGGAAAAAGGGAGGAGGAGGAGGATCCCGAGGGCGGGCGGATGGGAGGGTGGGAGGAGACAGCTAGAGGGTGAAGGAAGGGGAGGAGACAGCACGGGCTAGCCAAATTGGGAGAATTCAATGTTGATGCCATAAGGACGCAAGGACCCCAGACGGAATATGAGGTGCTGTTCCTCCAATTTCCGCTGTTGCTCACTCTGGCAATGGAGGAGACCCAGGACAGAGAGGTCGGATTGGGAATGGGAGGGGGAGTTGAAGTGCTGAGCCACCGGGAGGTCAGGTAGGTTATTGCGGACTGAGCGGAGGTGTTCGGCGAAACGGTCGCCCAACCTACGCTTGGTCTCACCGATGTAAATCAGCTGACATCTAGAGCAGCGGATGCAGTAGATGAGGTTGGAGGAGATACAGGTGAACCTTTGTCGCACCTGGAACGACTGCTTGGGACCTTGAATGGAGTCGAGGGGGGAGGTGAAGGGACAGGTGTTGCATTTCTTGCGGTTGCAACGGAAAGTGCCCGGGGAGGGGGTGGTGCGGGAGGGAAGGGAAGAATTGACGAGGGAGTTGCGGAGGGGGCGGTCTTTGCGGAAGGCAGACATGGGGGGAGATGGGAAGATGTGGCGAGTGGTGGGGTCACGTTGGAGGTGGCGGAAATGGCGGAGGATTATGTGTTGTAGGAGGAGATAGGGAGGTGGTCACTCCAAGGCCGCTGGAAGCAGACAATGGGTCACTGTTAGGAAGGGCAAGGGGCAGAGGCAGGGACTAGTGAGTACCCCGGTGGCTGTACACCTTGAAAATAAGTACTCATGTTTGAGTACGGTTATGGGGGACAGCCTACCTGGGGGTAGCGATAGTGGTCGGGCCTCCCGCACAGAGACTGGCCCTGCTGCTCAGAAGGGTAGGAAAAAGAAGAGGAGGGCAATAGTAATTGGGACTCAATAGTTAGGGGGTCGGATAGGCGATTCTGTGGACGCAGTCAGGAGACACGGATGGTAGTTTGCCTCCCTGGTGCCAGGGTCTGGGATGTGTCTGAACGCGTCCAAGATATCCTGAAATCGGAGGGAGAGGAGCCTGAGGTTGTGGTACACATAGGTACCAATGACATATTAGAAAAAGAGAAGAGGTCCTGAAAGGAGAATTTAGGGAGTTGGGAGTAGAGTTAAGGAGATGGACCAAAAATGTAACAATCTCAGGATTACTGCCTGTACCACGCGACAGTGAGAGTAGGAATGGAGCGAGGTGGAGGATAAATGCGTGGCTGAGGGACTGGTGCAGTGGGCAGGGATTCAAGTTTCTGGATCATTGGGACCTCTTTTGGGGAAGGGGTGACCTGTACAGAAAGGACAGGTTGCACTTAAACCCGAGGGGGACCAATATCTTGGCGGGGAGATTTGCAAAGGCTACTGGGGAGACTTTAAACTTGAACGGTTGGGGGGGAGGGACTCAACTAGAGAAAGCTAGTAGACAGTGTGTGAGGCAGGAGGCAGAGAAGGGAAGCACTCGGACACAAAATGTAGGGGAGAAAGAAGAAAAAGATAATAAACAGCGAATAAGAGGTGGTGGGTTTCTCAAATGTGTATATTTTAATGTTAGGAGCATTGTAAGAAAGGTGGGTGAGCTTAGAGCCTTGATTGACACCTGGAAGTATGATGTTGTGGCAATCAGTGAAACATGGTTGCAGGAGGGCTGTGATTGGAAACTAAATATTCCAGGATTTTGTTGCTTCAGGTGTGATAGAATTGGAGTGGCAAGAGGTGGAGGTGTTGCATTGCTTTTCAAGGAAGATATTACAGCAGTGCTTTGGCAGGATAGATTAGAGGGCTCGTCTAGGGAAGGTATTTGGGTAGAACTGAGAAATGGGAAAGGTGTAGCAACACTTATAGGGGTGTATTACAGACCGCCTAATGGGGAGCGAGAATTGGAAGAGCAAATATGTCAGGAGATAGCAGATATTAGTAGTAAGCACAAGGCAGTGATTGTGGGAGACTTTAATTTTCCACACATAGACTGGGAAACACATTCTGTACATGGGCTGGATGGTTTGGAGTTTGTAAAATGTGTGCAGGATAGTTTTTTGCAGCAATACATAGAGGTACCTACTAGAGAAGGGGTAATGCTGGGCCTCCTGTAAGGAAATGAGACGGGTCAGGTGGCGGAGGTATGCGTTGGGGAAAACTTCGGGTCCAGTGATCACAATTCCATTAGTTTCAATATAATTATGGAGAGGGTCAGAACTGGACATATGGTTGAGATTTTTGATTGGAGAAAGGCTAACTTTGAGGAGATGCAAAAGAATTTAAAAGGAGTGAATTGGGACATTTTGTTTTATCGGAAGGATGTAGAAGAGAAATGGAGGACATTTAAAGGTGAAACAGAATCTTTATGTCCCTGTTCGGTTGAAAGGAAATAGTAAAAATTGGAAAGAGCCATGGTTTTCAAACGAAATTGGACACGGTTCGGAAAAAGAGTGAGATCTACAATAATTATAGGCAGTATGGAGTAAATGAGGTGCTTGCGGAATATAAAGAATGTAAAATGAATCTTAAGAAAGAAATTAGAAAAGCTAGTATGATGTTGCTTTGGCAAGTAAGGTGAAAGTAAATCCAAAGGGTTTCTGCAGCTATATTAATAGCAAAAGGATAACGAGGGATAAAACTGGTCCATTAGAGAGTCAGAGTGGACAGCTATCTGCAGAGCCAAAAGCGATGGGGAAGATATTGAACAATTTCTATTCTTCGGTATTCACCAAGGAGAAGGATATTGAATTATGTGAGGTAAGGGAAACAAGTAGAGTAGCTATGGAAACTACGAGATTCAAAGAAGAGGAAGTACTGACACTTTTGAAAAATATAACAGTGGATAAGTCTCCAGGTCCTGACAGGATATTCCCTAAGACATTGAGGGAAGTTATTGTAGAAATAGCAGGGGCTATGACACAATTGTTGGGTATTAATGGTGGAGTAGCAAGATGGATTCAACAGTGGCTGAATGGGAGATGCCAGAGAGTAATGGTGGATGGCTGTTTGTCAGGTTGGAGGTTGGTGACTAGTGGGGTGCCTCAGGGATCCGTGTTGGCTCCACTGTTGTTTGTCATGTACATCAATGATCTGGATGATGGTGTGGTAAATTGGATCAGTAAGTATGCAGATGATACTAAGATAGGTGGTGTTGTGTATAATGAAGTAGAGTTTCAAAGTCTACAGAGAGATTTAGGCCATTTGGAAGTGTGGGCTGAAAGATGGCAGATGGAGTTTAATGCTGATAAGTGTGAGGTGCTACATCTTGGCAGGACAAATCAAAATAGGACGTACATGGTAAATGGTAGTGAATTGAGGAATGCAGTTGAACAGAGGGATCTAGGAATAACTGTGCATAGTTCCCTGAAGGTGGAATCTCAGGTAGATAGGATGGTAAAGAAAGATTTTGGTGTGCTGGCTTTTATAAATCAGAGCATTGAGTATAGAAGTTGGGATGTAATGTTAAAATTGTACAAGGCATTGGTGAGGCCAATTCTGGAGTATGGTGTACAATTTTGGTCGCCTAATTATTCGAAGGATTTCAACAAAATAGAGAGAGTACAGAGGAAATTTACTAGAATGTTGCCTGGGTTTCAGCAACTAAGTTACAGAGAAAGGGTGAACAAGTTAGGTCTTTATTCTTTGGAGCACAGAAGGTTAAGGTGGGACTTGATAGAGGTCTTTAAAATGATGAGAGGGATAGACAGAGTTGACGTGGATAAGCTTTTCCCATTGAGAGTAGGGAAGATTCAAACAAGAGGACATGACTTGAGAATTAAGGGACAGAAATTTAGGGGTAACATGAGGGGGAACTTCTTTACTCAGAGAGTGGTAGCTGTGTGGAATGAGCTTCCAGTGGAAGTGGTGGAGGCAGGTTCGATTTTATTTAAAAATAATTGGCTGCGTGCAGGTAGATGGGACTAGGGGAAAATAAGTGTTCGGCACGGACTTGAAAGGCCAAGATGGCCTGTTTTCCGTTCTGTAATTGTTATATCGTCACAAGTATGAGGTATTGCATTTAGGAAAGTCAAACCAGGATAGGATTTTCTGAATGAATGGTTGCAAGGGGCAAATATTGTAGAGCAGAGGGACCTTGGAATACGTACATAGTTTTCTGAACATGGCATCATACGTGGGCAGCTCTTGGCATGCTTGTAAGTACAATGTATACAGAATTTGGACGTCATGTTGCAGTAGTACAAGGTGTTGGTGAAGTTCCACTTGGTCACCATGGATGAGTTTGGCCGAGCGGCCTGTTTCTATGCTGTATGATTCAATTACCTAATTCGGCAAGTATCAGTTGTGGACAGAACTAACCATGGATACAAAACTTTGCACACTTGAGCTCCACCGGTGTACAGAACAAAGAACAGTACTGCATAGGAACGGGCCTTTCGGCCCTCAATTCTTGTGCCGAGCACAATGCCAAGTTAAACTGATCTCATCTGCCTGTATATGATCCATATCCCGCTATTCCATGCCCTTCCATATGTGCCGATCTAAAAGCTTCTTGAAAGCCACTATCGTATCTGCTTCCACCATCATCCCATGGCAATACGTTCCAGGCCCCCCTACTCTCTGTGTAAAAACATTGCCTGGAAACATCTTCATTACGCTTTCCCCTCTCACCTTGTAGCTCTACCCTCTAGTGTTGGACACTTCCATCTTGCAAAAAAGGTTCTGACTGTCTAACCTACCTTTGCCTCTCATAACTATATATACTTCTATCAACTCTTCCCACAACCTCAGGCATTCCAGAAAAAACTTGTCCAAAGTTTATCCAACCTCTCCCAGCACTGCAACATCTCCCAGTACTACCACTTTAATCCAGGCAGCATTACAGTAAACCTCCTATGCACCCTCTTCAAAGCCCCCACATCCTTCCTATAATGGGGAGATCTCTACTACATGCAATACTTCAAATGAGGCTTAACCAAAGTCCTATAGAAAAACTTTTTCACCCAGAGAGTTGTGAATCTGTAGAATTCTCTGCCTCAGAAGGCAGTGGAGGCCAATTCTCTGGATGCTTTCAAGAGAGAGTTAGAGCTCTTAAATATAACGGAGTCAGGGGATAATGGTGAGAAGGCAGGAACGGGGTACTGAATGTGGATGATCAGCCATGATCACAGTGAATGGCGGTGCTGGCTCGAAGAGCCGAATGGCCTACTCCTGCGCCTATTGTCTATTGTCATCATAACTTTCTGACTTTTCTACTCAATGCCACTAGCAATAAAGGCAAGCATATCATATGCAATCTTTAATAATATCTTTTTTTAAATTTTATTGTCATTGCACGTCAGTGCAACGAGATTGAGTATGCAGCTTCCAACCGATTTAAAAGAAAAGTAAAATAAATAAATAAGCTGTGTGACGTGACCATCCGAGGGAGACAGTCCAGGGGGGATGGGGGCACTCAGCAGGGCCGGTTCAGAGCCGCTATAGCTCTGGGAATAAAGCTGTTTCTGAGTCTGGAGGTTCGGGCATAGAAGGCCTTGTAACGTCTGCCGGAGGGAAGTAGTTCAAACAGTCCGTTACAAGGGTGTGATGAGTCTTTATGGATGCTGACGGCCTTCCCGTGTGTGGTAGATGCCCTCCAAGGCTGGTAGCTGTGTCCCAATGATCCTCTGCGCTCTGTGGTCGACGCGCTGAAGAGCTCTCCTCTCCGCCTCCGTGCAGCTGAGATACCACACAGATATGCCATACGTTAATATGCTCTCTGTGGTGCAGCGGTAGAACGTTGTCAGCAGCTGTTGGGGCAGACCAGTCTTTTTTAATGTCCTCAGGAAGAACAGTCGTTGCTGTGCCTTCTTGTGCCTTCTTGCTTTACCACCCTATCTACTTGTTCTGTCACATTCAGCGAGCTATGAACTTGAACTCCAAGATCCCTCTGCACATCAATGTTGTTAAGGGATCTATCATGACTGCATAGTCCCTTACATTCAACCTCCCAAAGGTTGGTTGTGGGTGTGTGGGTGATTCTCATGTATCTCAGGCCCAAAGGTATGTCCCTCTGTTATTGATCCTCCCTCAGTGAATCAGCTCAGTCATGAAGAACCAAAAGGCAGGGCACACACAGGATTTATCAGGATTGCATTCCATCGCCATTGCTCTGACAATTTTACCAACTAATCACCATCATCCTGTAAAACAAGACAACTCTCCTCACTGTCAGCAGCACCAGAAGGTTTTGTGTCATCTGCAGTCTATTTCCAGTGGTCACCTTGATCAGCAAGGATTTACACATCATTTACTTTGTGTTTTTATTGTATTACTTTTAATAACATCATGTAGCGTCACCTAGTGGCTAAACTGCGTATTACAGAACCCTCGTCAGTGGCCGGAACCCTGTCATGTGACAGGGATCGTCCACGGGTAGTTGACAGCAGAGATCATAGAGCGGAGCAAGATACTCCACACCTGCTTAATCCATTGCACTGAGGTGTAATATGTAATGGAGTGTAACAACTTCCTATTTCATTAACATGCCACTCGCCGATGGAAAAGTAATAACCCGGTGAAATTGACAAGATCTTGCTGCTTAAAAGTCATACTGTACCTCTAAAAATGAGAGCAAAATTAAAATTTCAAGATCTGGATGATTAATTTTGGAAGCGTTGACAGTAAGATTAAACGAGAATTTACCAGTTTGAAGTTTGATCTTAATTTTATGAGGAGTTACGATGAGCGATTACGTGAAGAAGACCGTCAGCCCGCATGCGCGTCAATCTTCAAAGCAGCGGTGTGAAATCACAGATAACAGTTGTTGAACTGAACATAGTAAGATTAGAGAGGACTAGAACTACTAGATGACCTTTATGATACGAGGGTTGGGAGCTGAGGGCACAAAATCACTCATCGTAACTCCTCATAAAATAAAGATCAAACTTCAAACTGGTAAGTTCTCATTTAATCTTACTCTTTTACTTCGGAGTCACGTGAGTGACGACGTGAAGATTTTAAAGCTCTGTGATTTCATGCCGTGGGAACGAGTCCACATAAGCACAACTGCATCAGTTGACCACAGATAAGGGAAACATTTATAATGCATACAGACATGACATAGATTTAAAACATGCTGATGCTTTTTAATGAACAGATAATAATAATAATAACCCCTCTCGTCCGGGAGGAAAAAATAGAACCTAAAATAGAGTTGGCAAATACCCCCGGTCTGGTTATTGGATTATTATAAAATGTTTGGAAAGCTCGTTCATTAGACCATCCTGCAGTCACTAGGATGTGGTCCAGCGGAACGTACATAACTCTTAGAAACATAAAAAAACATAGAAAATAGGTGCAGGAGTAGGCCATTCGGCGCTTCGAGCCTGCACCGCCATTCAATATGATCATGGCTGATCATTCAACTCAGTATCCTGTACCTGCCTTCTCTCCATACCCCGATCCCTTTAGCCACAAGGGCCACATCTAACTCCCTCTTAAATATAGCCAATGAACTGGCCTCAACTACCTTCTGCGGCAGAGAATTCCAGAGATTCACCACTCTCTGTGTGAAAAAAAGTTTTCCTCATCTCGGTCCTAAACGATTTCCCCCTTATCCTTAAACTGTGACCCCTTGCTGCTGATGTTGTAGCAGCCCTGGTGGAGTGAGATAGAGAATATTAGTATCTACTCCTACATAAGCCAAACCCCCGTTTTAATTACCTGGAGATGGTCTGAACTGATACCTACTTCTGAGGTTTTTCGTAACTAACAAACATTGCTAGTATCTGAGCCTCTAAGGCTCTAGGTGACCTTGACCAATTGTTGTAAATGTGTGACTACACATAACCGTAGGTCCATGTGGTATGCCAGGGCTCTCGCTTAACATTTTTCCCATGTTGCCAGTCGGGCAACCTTGGCAGCTTTTTAGGTTGCCAAATGACAGTTTAGGTGGTCGACCCGTGCGATAATGTGCTCAGACAAAGTGCGTAGTTACCAGTCGGAATTATACTCAATGAAGCATTCACATATTATTTCTGCTTCAAATAAAGTCACAAACTAAACATTCACCAATCAAGACATGATATATCCCACAATGACATGCAGCAAAATTATAAGACAGTATCTCAACTCTTTTTACACATTGCAATTAATACAATTTCTATTATTTCTTTCCACTTCCAAACAAAAATGTGGTTGGATTATTCAGCGTATGATCAACCTGTGTCAATAAATCCTGGACCATGGTAACATATAGCCGTACGTGTAGTTGTGAATGTTGCTCATTCAATAACTACAGCACTGATACTCCATATTAAGAGCATTGATAATTAATGCGTGGTGGATAGTGTGATCAGCGCAGGATGAATAGATTGGGGGGGAGGTGGCGAGGGGAGCACAGGGGATGTCAGTGAGGACTGAATAGAGGCGGGAATGGGGATCAGTGCGGGATGTAGAGGAGGGGTCCCAGGATAAGGGGGGGGGGGTGGAGGTGGTATACAAGAGAGATAGAGAGAAAAGGGGGGTAAGGTGGGGAAAAAAGGAAGTTCAGCGCTCCTCGGACATCGCCCCGCTGCCTTAGCCATTGGGATTTCCTCGCTACTGCCAGCCAACAGCAAGGTGTGGGGCCGAGCGGTGCAGCTCAAAGATTCTATAGCTATAGGATCCTATAGCTATAGGATCTTTGGTGCAGCTGCTTCAGAAGGGTCGGAACGAATGACGGCTCCCGCACAACGGCAGCAGCGGCTCCATCTCCTCTGATGCAATGCGGACTAATGCCAAAACATCACCGTTAACGTTTCCCAATTCCCTAGTCTTCATGTCTTTTTCCATGGTAAAGCAGCCAAAATATTCACTGAGGGCCTCTCACAGGAGATCTATGGCTCTACACATAAATGTCTGTGTAGCACTTTGAGGTCCACTATACTCTCTCTTTCCCGTTTCCCCATTAAATACTCTGTCTCGTGTCATCCAGGTCTTCCTTGTACTGCCAGCCTTGTTATTCACTGTAAAAGGAACAGGGATGCCTTAAACTCTCACTGTTTCACCCAGAAAGATCGTCCACCTGCCAGACATTCCTTTGTCACAAACATACAACAGAAGCACAGCAACGTAGTGCAGGAATGGGCCCTGCAGCCCACAACATCCATGACGAACATAATACCAAACTGAAATTAATCTCGTCTTCATACACGTGATCCATATCACCTCATTCTCTTATCCGTGTATCGATCTAAAAACCTCTTAAACATCATCATCGTATCTGTCTCCAACGCCACCCATGGCAACACATACCAGGCACCCACCACTCTCTGTGTAACAACTCGCTTCAGTAAGAGTTTGCAGGCTCCTGTCCAATACCATTGAAGTTCGCCTTGCCTCAAATTCTAACTTTAAGGTGAAAATCAGTTCTGTCCTTTTCCATAACCATGTAAAATAGTAAGATTAAACGAGAACTTACCAGTTTGAAGTTTGATCTGTATTTTATGAGTTACGATGAGGGATTACGTGAAGAGCCCGCTCAGCACGCATGCGCGGCATACTTCAAAGCAGTGGTGTGGAATCACAGATAGACACAGTTATTGAAGTAAACATAGTAAAGAAAAGGAGACTTCAGTTTATCAGTTTGACCCATATTATTGAGGGTGGGAGCGGAGGGCACGTAATCCCTCATCGTAACTCCTCATAAAATACAGATCAAACTTCAAACTGGTAAGTTCTCGTTTAATCTTAATATTTTACTTCGGAGTCACGTGAGTGACTACGTGAAGATTTCAAAGCTCTGTGATTTCAAACCGTGTAACAGTTATTACTTCACTCACTGCCGAAGTTCTTGAGGGAGGAAGTGTGTTATCGTAATCAACCAATGAATCTGTTTGTAGAAAAACACAATGGTATTTTTTAACAATAACAACAAAGAAATTAAATTGCTCTCCAGGGCTTAAATTAAATATTTGCAGTCTGTAAAAAAAAAATTCTGCAAAATAAAGCAGGTTTTGCCAACGGCTTATTATAACATTTCTGAACGGTCTTTCCCCCGACCATCCTGCTGTAGCCAGGATGTGGTCTATAGGCACGTCCATTCTTTTAGCCGTCGACGTGGATGCTGCCCTGGTGGAGTGAGATTTGTACATGTTAGTGTTTATCCCAGCAGCTTTTAGCACCTGCTTGAGCCATCTGGAAATGGTTTGCCTCGTCACCCGACCATATGGTTTTTTATGACTGACCCACAAGGCTTTTCATCTCCCTCGAATATTTTTGGTTGTGTCTATGTAGGATAGTAGGTGGGTCATGGCACATAACCGTGGTTCTGGCGGGTAAGCCCGGAATTCCACGACTGGATTAGGTGTTCCAGGACTGCTCTGTTTGATCAGTCCCTGGATAACGACAGAGATCTGGTCTGGAGCTGTGAGCATACTGTCCAGTCGCAATAGGTAAAGTGAATGGACCTCTGTGCAGATACAAGTGCCATCAACATGAGTGTTTTGAGCATAGATTGTTCCAGGTTGAGGGATCTGGCTGGTGGCCATCCCCTGAGGTATGTCAGGACCACACTGACATCCCATATATGGGTGTACCTTGGTCTAGGGGGTTAGAGTTGTCAATACCCTTCATTAGTTTGACAACCAGCGGGTGGGACCCCATGGCCTGTTGTCCTGGAGCTGGTTTTAAATAGACAGACAGGGCACTTCTAGCTGTGTTGATGGCTCTGTAGCTGAGTCCTTCATCGTGGTGAAGGTTCGCCAGGAATTCCAGTACGTTGGTAACTGTAGCGGTTGAGTAGGTGGTCCCTGTATCTAAGCAGTACTTCTCCCATTTTTTGATGCTGGACAAGTGCTGTTTTTTAGTGGATGTTCGGAGGGATGCTGACATGGTGTCGAAGGTTTGTTCTGATAATCCCAGTCCCAGAAGTGGTTTGTGCAGAATCTGCAACCCAGGAGTTTGATTTTTTCATGGCAAGGGTGGTTTGTGCCCGACACTGGTTGTTAATAACTCTGGGTTACTGGGGAATACCATCGGAGTTTCAACAACCATGTCATGGAGTATTGGGAACCATGGCTGCGTAGGCCAGTCGGGTACTATCAAAATACCTGAAGCAGAGTCCATTTGTATTGTGCGTAGTCCCCGACTGATGAGGCAGAAGGGAGGAAATGCATAGAAGAAGAATTTCCCCAATCCAGCGCGAACGCATCTACCGCTGCTGCCTCAGGGTCTGGTTCCCAAGCGACATACAGAGTTACCTGATGATTTAGCCTTGATGCAAATACATCGATATCTGGCGTGCCATATTGCTTGATAACCTTTGCAAATTTTGGGGGTTTAACATCCATTCCATGTTGTCATTAAATTTACGTGACCTGGTGTCTGCCACTGTATTTAGCTTACCTGGCACGTAAGTTGCTGATAGCCAAATATGTCTTTCGACACACCATTGTCAAATTGTGTTGACCAACTTGTCGCATGATACCGATTTTATGCCGCCCATATGGTTAATGTAGGCCACCACCGTAGTATTATCTATTTGTAACCGTACATGCAAATGATGCATATTTGTGCATATGCTTTTAAACCATCAAAGTCACCCAACATCTCTAGATAATTAATGCCCAGTGTAAGTGGTAATGATGACTCTGGGTTAGTCCATCTACTACCTGTGCTGGATATGGAGTTAGTTGCTCCCCAGCCTTGAGCACTGTCATCTGTTTGGATAACTAACGTAGGGTTAGTGATGATAATAGGGCTGAAAACTATGCCAAACATTTTTTGCCCACCACTGTAGTTCTGATATTGGTTCAGTGGTAACTTCATGACACGATCATAATGACCTGTATGTCGTTTTGCTGCCTGTACCTTTGCTCTTTGTAAGTTTTGTCAGTGCAAAGGTCCGAATTGTGTAGCCGGAAATGCTGCTACCATTTTCCCAATTACTCTGCTACTTGTCGAATAGTTGGTCGTTCGTTGACCATTAAATTGTTGCATGATTGAGCCAATTCAACTGTTTTGTCTCTTGGCAATGTTACAGTCACGTAGACTGAACTAATTGTGAAGCCCAAGTAGTCCATGATTGTGGATGGCTTCAACTTAGATTTATCTGGATGTAAGACAATCCCAGGGTTTCGAACAACTGTTTGGTAGCTGATACAGCTAACATAGTCAATTCCATGGTCTTGCCTACTATTAAGATATCATCAAGATATGCCATGACAATATGTTTTTGTCTTCTTAATATTGCCAGAGCTGGTTTTAGTATCTTGGTGAATAATCTTGGGCTGATGTGAACCCATTGGGTAACGCTTTAAACTGCCATTGCTGCCCCATCCAGGTAAATTTCAGGTATCTGTAATGATCCTTGTGAATGGTACTGAATAGTAAACATCTTTAAGATCAATGCTTGCCATGAAGTAACCTTTGGAAATTAGTTGTTTGGCCGTAACAACCGTTTCCATTTTGAAATGTATATCCTTAACAAACATATTTAGTGAAGTTAAGTCAATGATGATGCGACATCCACCATCTTTTATGGGTTTAGTGAATATATTTGATACGAATTCCAAGGGTTCATGTTTTGTTTTCCCATGATACCCGTTGTAATTAGTCTCACCAGTTCAGCTTGTCCCTCTCGTTTCTTTAACGGAGAGGGAAAATACCCTCTGGGGTGAATGTTGAACTGGTGGCAATTTCTCTAGTATGAATGGTATTTTGTATCCACTAATGCCATTGAGTATATACTGATCACTCGTGATAGACTCCCGTGCTTCTTCAAACAGGTGTAATCTCCCCCCCTGTTAGTATTAAGCCCCTATTTTCTATACGCTGGTAGGAACCAGACCCACCTACCTCCATGGTTATGGGTATTCTTCTGTTTCCTGCCGGTCCAACGAGTCTTGCACGTTGTCTGACGTGGCGTTGATGTTGAGGGGTGGCGCATTTTCCATGGGGTCCGCTCTGGGCCCTGGTCTAAAGAAGACTTCCGGGGATAGAATGCAGACCCCGAGCTTTCACCAGTCCCATATGGTAGACGTCGACTGATGGACGCGATGGGGTGCTGCTGCTTAGGAATTATTGTTTTTGGTTTGCTCGTCCCGGGGCCTGCCCTCATGAGACCGAAAGTTTTTTAAGGCCTCTTCCATATCCTTCATATGCTTTGTGAGGTTTTTGCCAAAGAGCAGTGGGTCTGGCGCAGTGGCTGGGGTATGCACAACCCCGCAAATTTAGGATTTTATGGCAGGTCTTATGATTTGTTTACGAAGGTTGTGGTCATCTCCGTATTTGTCCACGGAACGAGCAAACGATGTGAAGGCTGACGTCAGGAGCCTGAGGATCCGCTGCAGTTTTAGCTCCTGGTTCCGAATATTTGCCCCAACGTGCCCCTAGTTTTGGCTGTTTACAGCCGGCACTTTAAGGGACTCACAGTTCTCTGGAGCTGTATACGTTTCTAAGGCCTCATTGACCACCTCTCCTGTAGGGGCCTGTTGGAGAGGTGGTTAATGCTGGCCGCTGGTTTGGCCTTTAACGGCCTCCTGCACGTGGGGCTGCCACGTAGCGGTCCACCACACCCAGCAGCTCTTCCTGTTCCTGCACCCCTTGCATACTCCCGACATCTTCAGCCAGCGTCCCCTCTTCTTGACCAGTCCAGTCCTGGTCACCAAAGCTACCCTCGGGTAAGGAGGAAGCAATGGACAGTGCACAAAACACTGTGGAGGGAGTGCCTGAACTCCCCCTGCGAGAGCGCCCCTCACGAAGCGCGTCTCGCTGGAGCTCCTGCTCCAGGAGCCGCTCCATGCGGCTCAGGCAGCTGTCTCCCCTCCCCGTGCGGGTGGAGAGACGTCCCCGTCCGACTAGTCTGAAGCCACCGGCCGGACGCCTCTTCGGTGGCTTTACTTCCAGCCCGCTGCTCAGGTGCTAGCGGGACTGGGCTCGGCATGGTGTCAGGGATAGCGGATGCGCCCGATAAGTGGTCCTACCGCCTTGTTGCTGCCCCCCTCCCAGATGGAACGCTCCTCCGTTGGAGTCGAGCGGGGGACAGGTTTGTCCAAGAGCCTTTCTTCTCTGCCTGAAAGCAGAAGGCTCCCTGTGAAAAAAAACCCGACCGCAGGGCACTTACCTGACGGTCCGTCCTTTCACCCCGTAGCGGGAGCGCCTGACTCCCGATGCGGCCTCTGTTGCATTGCTGACCGGAATGACGTGCATGCGTGCTGAGCGGGCTCTTCACCTAGTCACTCACGTGACTCCGAAGTAAAATCTAATATAACTATGGTCACTGGTCCTAAAGCGCTCTCCAACTGACAACTCAGTCCTGTTTTCAAAGAGTTAGTCAAACGTTGATCTTTATATATCAACTGAAGGACATTTTCTGAACACAGAGCAAATTCCACTCCATTTAAGCCCTTAGAGCGTTGACTCTGTTAGGGGGAGGAGAGTGTTGGCAGATGGAAATTGGCTATTTCTGTGGTCGAGGAAGAAGCAGAGGGCTTTAAGACCTTCCTGCTGTGGGATGGTGGTGTATAGTGACTGAACATCTTTTATCTTCTATACTATTACTAAAACTCTCATCTTGGTCATTTCCGGTTTCCATTTTTTTTTAAATGTGCCCAAAAATGGTACCCTTTATCGCTAGGATTTTTACGCCACCATACTCTCCTCCAAGTGCACCAAGTTTTGTTCCGAATGGTGGAATTATACAAAAGTTATGAAGGTTTAAAAAATCGTGCGATCAGCAGGTTGGTCTTCTCGCCTGTCAGTCACGCCCCTTCCGGCACCCAATGGAGAATAAAGCGGAGGCTGGGTCCACAAGTGCTGATTGAGGCCGCAAGAGTAGTCGGGAAAGCTACTGTGTGGAGCCCCCACCCCCCCGCCGCCCCTTACCTGCACCCCTTCCTCCCCATACCTCACCCCCACACCACCCCACCCACCCTCACATCACCCCACACCACCCCTCCCCACCCCCTACACGACACTCCCGCCACGCCACTCCTCCATTCGCCACCCTCTCCCCCCAATGCCACCCTTACCCTCCATGCCACCGTCGCCCCCCCCTCCCACGTCACCCTCTCGGCCCCAAGCCACACCTCCCCCCTCACGCCAACCCCTCCCCCCCACGCCAAACCCCACCCCCATGCCACCTCCCACATCCCCCCTCAGCATACCCCTCCTACCGACACCCCCCTCCCCCACACACCCTCATTCCTCACAACCGCCCCTTCGCCTCCCCCACAACCCCGCTCTTCCCCACCCCCACAACCCCACCCACTCCCTCACAACCCCCTCCCCAACCCACACCCCACCCTTCCCCCACATCACTCCCGCCCCACATCCCTCCCTCCCCTCCTTCCCCCACACCATGATCCCCAACCCACCCCCTACCCCACACCCCCTCCCTCCCCCACCCCACCCTTCCCCCACATCCCTCCCTCCCCTCCCCAACACACCCCCTTCCCCTCACCCCACCCTTTCCCAATCAACCCACCCTCCCCTACATACCGCATCCTCCCCCACACACGACCAGCGACCGCTGTGAGTCACCATCGCGCCATCTGCTCCAGCCTCTTCCGCTCTGTTCCCACTTGCTGGCTCCTGCCCGCTCCCCCCCCCCCGCGATAACCCGCTCTCCCCCACAACCCGCTCCTCCTCCCACAACCCCACCAGCCCACACCCCCTCCCCCACCAAACCCCCCCTCACAAACCACTGTCCCCGCCCCACACACCCCCTCCCCCCGCCCCCACACACCCTCCCTCCCCTCCTAAACACCCCACCCACATATCCACACCCCCCTCCCCAACCGACCTACCCTCTCCCCCACGTCCTTTCCTCCCCACATCCCTCCCTCCCCTACATCCCCAACCCCAGGACTCTCACTTTTTTCCCCTGTTGCCAGTTTCTTTCCACTTCCAAACCTAAATCTGGTTGGATTATTCAGCATATGATCAACCTCGGTGAGATCAAGTGCAAGCTTGGCGATCGCTTCGCACAACACCTCCACTCAGTTCGCAATAACCAACCTGATCTCCCGGTGGCTCAGCACTTCAACTCCCCCTCCCATTCCGAATCCAACCTTTCTGTCCTGGGCCTCCTCCATGGCCAGAGTGAGGCCCACAGTAAATTGGAGGCGCAGCACCTCATATTTTGCTTGGGTAGTTTACACCCCAGCTGTATGAACATTGACCTCCAATTTCAGGTAGTCCCTGCTTTCTCCTCCGCTTCCCAGGTCCCATTCACACAAGTTCTGTTATCCCACTTTCCTCACCCACTCCCCCACATTGCGGGCAATTTTACAAAGACAAGTTAACCTACAAAGCCAATGCATCTTTGGGATGTGGGAGGAAACCCACATGCTTGCAGGGAGAATGTACACATTCAACACAGTACCCGAGAACAGGATCGAACTCGGATCTCTGGCGTGTGAGGCAGCAACTCCACCAGCTGTGCCACTATATTTTATTTTCCAACACACAAAAAATTGTACGTTGATAACTTTGGTTACTAAAAAAAAAAGAAACTGACTTCCGGTGGCGCTATGGAGTAGGAGAGACTCGCGCCAGCTAGCTCCGTGAAAAATCCGAAAAAACGGGAGGAAAAGACAGCTCCTACCTGCAGAACCCGGGACCGATTGTTTTGAACTAAGCCCGTGACGTCATCAGGCGCGCGACACCGGCAGTATGTCGACTCAACATACTCCCCCCCACAAGGCAAAAAACGGCAAGACTAAAGAGGTAGGCCCAACTGAAGCCTCGGCCTCAGGTTTAACAGCATCCCGAGAAGACATCTCAAAGAAGAAGAAAAAGACTGAGATGGAAGAATTAAAAACGTTCCTTAAGGAGGAACTTAAAAATCTTAGACAGGACTTTAAAGAGGATCTAGCATCTTTTAAAAAAGAAATGAAAGACCAAATTAAAGAAGAAGTTACAGAGATGGTACACGAAGTCCTTGAAGACTGGAAATTAGATATGGAAAGAGATATGACCCAAAATGTTGAAGAAGTAAATGAAAAACTGAATAAGATGGAATCCAGATTTGACTCTAAACTTGAACCTATTCTCCTGACATTAGACCAACACTACAAGATTGTAAAAGAACTTGAGGAACTTGCTGAGACAAGCACCGCAACTACAAAAAAACTCATCACTGAGAACCAACGCCTATCAAAGTTATTGTATCAAATAACTGAAAAATGTACAGACTTGGAGGGACGACAGAGGCGTCAGAATTTAAGAATCGTGGGCATCCAGGAAGGCAGAGAGGGGACTCGTGACCCCCGTGAATTTGCTGCAGAAGTACTGAAAACAATTTTGAACCTGGATCAGGCGCCATTACTTGCCCGAGCGCACAGAGTGGGTCGCCCAAAGGTGGGCGACCGACCAAGAATAATGATAGTAAAGGTCCAATATGACCATGTATTGGATGACATGATGAGGAAAATTGGTAAAAGCAGAAATCTTGTATATGAAGGAGACAAGATTAGCGTATTCAGAGATTACCCCGTGGAAGTTGCTAAGAAAAGAGCGTTGTTCACAGAAACAAGAAGAATACTGAAGAACATAAAGAATCTGAGATATGGACTGTTATACCCCGCAACACTGAGAGTCAGTTACGAGAAGAAGGAATACTTCTTCATCAAGCACACGGAAGCATTTGAATTTGCCAAGAACGTCGAGGACAAGATCGAAGATTGAAAAATATTCAACTCTTAACACCTATCTCGCAGAGAAGATATGGAACTCTAAACTTTAAACTATTATATTTAAGAGTTGCCTAAAATTCGCAATAAGAATTGGGTATATTTCCTACAACGGATATATATAAAACTAACATTCTAGTACTAACCTCTAACCTCTAACAACTATTAATAATCAAGAATATTAACTAACACTAACTAATGATAACAAGATTATTTAGATTATTTAAGAATTAATTAAAAGTATGAAATATAAGTAAAGTATGATTCAGGTATTTTATAATGAGAAATGTCTGATGGCCCTTGCCCTGATGTTTTCGTTTTTGATTATTCTTTGATAAATGTTTAGATTATACAAAACTAATATCTCAATTTGAGACTACTAATTATACCATTAATGGAATATAATCAATATTTCTTTCCCCCCCACAAATTGTATGCATCGAATTGGAAACTTTCCTTTTAAGGAAAGCACGGAGCTAGTATTTTTATAAACCAAAAGCTACGGAAGTCCATAGATGCTTAGCCACATTAGGGTGGCTATCACTAACTGCACTAATTGTAGTTGTAGTTGCTTTTCTTTCTTACTTTCCACACTTTACTAACCCTATTAGCTATCACCTTTTTTATCTTATATCACATTATATTTTGTATATGGAATGGAATTGCATATTTTATTTAAGGAGATACGTTCGGATGGAAAACAGACGTGACCTAAAATTCATCTACCTGAAGTTCAAGTATAAGGTAGGGCTGAGTGTGCTGAATCATCTGCTCTACCACTTAATCACAAGATGCAAGACATGAATATAAAAATTGGGGGTGAGGGAATTAAATTCTGTAGTTGGAATGTTAAGGGAATTAATGAACCTATCAAGAGAGGCAAAGTGTTAGCACATTTAAAATCATTGAAAACAGATATAATATTTCTCCAGGAGACACATCTTAAAAAGGAAGCACAACATAGACTGAAAGCAAAATGGATTGCTAAAGCGTACCATTCTTCATTCTCACATAAATCAAGAGGTGTGGCAATATTAATTCGTAAAGGTATACCCTTTAAACATATATCAACGATAGAAGACATTGAAGGCAGATATATTATAATAATAGGGGAGTTATACTTAAAAAAGGTGACTCTCCTCAATGTGTATGGACCAAATTTTGATAGCCCTCTGTTTTTTAAGAGAATTCTTAACAATATCCCGGAAGGTACACAACAAAACTTAATAATTGGTGGAGATTTAAATTGTACATTGGATGCTTGTTTGGACAGATCATCAACTCAAAGAAAACTAAAATCTCGATCAAGTGAATTTTTAAATTCATACATTAATACCACTAATATTAAGGACGTCTGGAGAATTGAAAATCCATCGGGCCGAGAATATTCATTTTACTCACCAGTACATAAAACTTACTCAAGGATAGACTATTTTTTGGTAGATTCAAAACTTATCCCATTCACCTATAACTCACAATATCACAACATCATAATCTCAGACCATGCCCCATTAACATTTATGATCAAAGTAAACGGAATGGCAGAGACACAGTCACAATGGAGATTTAATCCCCAAATCTTAAAAGATAAGTCATGTAATGAATATCTAGTAAAACAGATTAAAATGTTTTTTGAGGCTAACGATAGCCCTGAAATCTCTGCCTCGCTTCTTTGGGAAACATTTAAAGCATTTGTACGAGGAGCATTAATTTCTTCCCAATCATTTTTTAATAAAGAGAATAGGGCCAAACAAAAGAAACTGGAAATGGAAATAAAGCAATTAGACACAGAAAATGCAGCAGCACCATCCACGATAAAACACAATAAAATTGCAGTATTGAAATATAAATTAAACAAGATTTATTCAGACCAAGTTATAAAACTTTATCAACATACAAAACAATTAAATTTTGAATTTGGTGACAAACCACAAAAACTATTAGCGCGTCAACTTCGCAAATTGGACGGGGAAAAAACAATATACAAAATTAGAACAGATAAGGGAGAAACATTAACATTGCCTAAAGATATTAATGATAGATTTCTACAATACTATCAAAAATTGTATTCATCTAAAATAACAGAACAATCAACGGGAATGGAAACATTTTTACAGAATTGTAAGTTTACGGGTCTAGATCAGAAAGAGAGAGAATTGCTAGGGGCTGAAATTACGATAAAAGACATTGAAGAATCAATAAAGTCCTTAAAAAATGGAAAGTCGGCAGGACCCGATGGACTAAATTCGGAATTTTATAAAAATTTTATGACTTGCTTTCCCCACGCCTACAGACAATGTACAAATATGCTTATACTCAACAGAAACTCCCAGAAACTCTAAATGAATCAACAATCATACTTATACCAAAAACGGACAAGGATCTTGAAGACCCAGGTTCATACAGAGCTATAGCCCTCTTAAATACTGATCAGAAAATATTAACTAAGATTCTATCTAATAGATTGAGCTTAGTGATCAGTAAATTAATACATCCTGACCAAACAGGGTTTATCCCCAAACGGTATTCATTTTTTAATCTGAGAAGATTATTTAATATTATATACTCCAATAGAATCCCCAACGCAGAGCTAGCAATTATCTCGTTAGATGCTGAAAAAGCATTTGACCAGGTAGAATGGCCATATTTATTTTCGGTGATGGAAAAATTTCAACTAGGAGAGAAGTACTGTACATGGGTTAAATTGTTATATTCTAACCCAACAGCTAGAATATTAACAAACAAAATGTTATCAACTAAATTTAATCTCTCTAGAGGCTGTAGACAAGGATGTTCACTATCCCCACTATTATTTGCTCTTGCAATTGAACCCCTAGCAGAAAGCGTTAGAAACCATCCAGGAATATTTGGATACAATACTAGAGACACAAGGAATAAAATCTCCTTATATGCAGATGATATACTAATATATATTACAAAATTAGAAACTAGTATTCCAAACCTATTAAATCTAATAACTCAATTTGGTCAGTTTTCGGGATATAGAATCAATTGGAATAAAAGCGAAATCATGCCAATAACAAAATTTAATTTACATACAATACAACAATCCCCTTTTAAAATAGTTAAAGATAAATTTAAATACTTAGGAATCTGGGTAACTAAGACATATACCTCTTTATTTAAACTAAATTTCCCACCCTTACTGAATAAACTACATAAGAATATTCAATACTGGAAAACACTCCCCATTTCAATGCTTGGGAGAATTAATGCTATAAAAATGATTTTTTTACCGCAACTACTGTACCTACTTCAATTAATTCCGATATATATCCCAAAAACTTTTTTCAAAAAAGTCGACTCCATTGTTACAAGTTTTGTCTGGGATTATAAGAATCATAGAATAAGTAAAAAACACTTATGTAAATCAAAGATAAATGGAGGTCTGGCTTTGCCAAATTTCTTATTTTATTTTTGGGCAGTCCATATTAAAAACATGAATTTTTGGCTGGAAGAAATGGACCAACAACCAGATTGGCTAATGATGGAAAAGGAAGACTGTCTACCTTTTGAAATTGGACCGATCATATTTGCCCCCACAAAACAGCACAAAAAAACCTATAAAGAAAACCCCATAATACATAGTGGAATACGAATTTGGAAACAAATAAAAAAAGATTTAAAATTGAATAATATACCACTCTGCCTTCCCATTGTAAATAATCCTTTGTTCAAATCATCCTTTATGGACAAAGGTTTCACACAATGGAAAAATCATGGAATCAAAAATATAGGACATCTTTATGGGAAAGGTACTTTTCTTTCATTTCAAGAGTTACAACTGAATTATGGACTGCACTCAAATAATTTTTTCAGATATCTACAAATTAGAGATTATGTTAAATCTAATACACAAGTTTACAAGAATAGGGAATCAGAAATTCTTGATGAGTGTCTGAACAAGCATCCTAATACTGAAAAACTAATAGCTTATATTTATAACACCCTACTAAATAACGAGGTACCACCGACCGAACTACATAGATACAAATGGGAAATTGAAATAGGTCATCCTATCACGAAAGATATGTGGGACGAAAGTTTACAACAAATACATCAATGTTCATTAAATGCCAGACATATTTTAATACAATTCAAGGTCTTACATAGACTACACTTCTCTAAAATAAAACTAAATAGAATTTTCCCACAAATCTCTCCTATTTGTGATAAATGTCTACATTTAGAGGCTAATTTAACACATACTTTTGCAAACTGTATAAAACTTAAACATTTCTGGACAGATATTTTTGAAATAACTTCAAAAGTTATTAATACAAAATTGGACCCAGACACAAAATTAATAATACTTGGAATATCAGAACAAAGCTTAACACTCACAACAAACCAAAGAAACTTCCTCAATTACAGTATAATAACCGGAAAAAAATTAATATTAAAATTTGGAAAGGCCCTACAACCCCCACAATCAAAATGTGGATTACGGAAATGTCGGAGACCCTATACTTAGAAAGAATTAGACTTGTCTTAATGGACAAACAAGATCTTTTCCATAAAATTTGGGCTCCATTCATTAACTATCTGAAGGGATAGACTGGCACAGCTCGAGGACCCAGCTGAAACTTGAACTCAGGAACAGATGAAAAACTATACTCTATACTTTATAACCTACGAACCTATCTCCATTGATGTATCACAGGTAACCCATTCCACCTTCCTTGTTTTTCTGTTGTGTTTTTTTTTGTTTTTTTTTTTTGCTTCCTCTTTTATTTGTAACTTTCTACCCTCTCTTTTTCTCGCTTTCTATAAAAAATAAAAATACTAGAAGCAGAAGTAATTGATAATGGAAAATTTTAATAATGTATGACTGATGTATATGAAAAGTTTTTTTTCTACTATAATATGTAATTACATTGTATAATATGTCTACTTCTAATAAATAAATTTAAAAAAAAAAAAAAAAAAAAAAGAAACTATCCATTTTCAGTCTTAAATCTGTAAGTGACGCTATGTCCCCCTTTACAGCTACTGTATGTTTTAATTCAGTTCAAGACTATGGGGCAGTACATTGGCCATAAAGTTGTTGCATAAAATTGCCAGAGACCCGGAATTGATCCTGAATATGGATGCTGTCTGTATGGAGTTTTGTTTTTTCGTTGTTTACAGAGTTTAGTTTACATATTCTGTGGTGCTGCTGCAAGTAAGGATTTCATTGTTCTAACTGGGACGTGAGAGAATAACACACTCTTGAATTACGTCGCTAATGTGTGAGATAGAACTAGTGTATGGGTGGTCAGTGGTCGGCGTGGACCCGGTGGGCCGAAGGGCCTGTTTCAACGCTGTATCTTTAAATTAAACTAAAAACACTAAAACCAGAGGAAATCTAAAGAAGGGTCTCTACCCGAAACGTCTCCCAATTTCTTCTACCCAGGGATGCTGGCTGCTCCATGGTTCCTCCACACAATTAAAGCATGGAATAGTCTTCACCCTACCATAGGTACCCAACCAGACGCAACTAAATTTAAGCTGGCTCTTTTTTCCCCAAGAACCCCTTTTTGCTTAAGAGAGTTTTATTTGTCATTTGTCCCAGATAGGGCAATGAAAATTTTGCTTGCTGCAGCACAACAGAATATGTAAACATAATACAGAACAGGAGATAAAAGTTCAATGTGTCTATATACCATAGACCATATATATATATATATATATATACACACAATAAATAAACAGATAAAATGCAATAGGCTGTTATTTTTCAGAGTTTGGTGGTGGTGGGTCCACCAGTTTAAATTAGATTTGGAATATTTTTCGAGGGCCAGGAAACCAAGAAGCAAGAGTTACTCCATAGAAACATAGAAAATAGATGTAGGAGTAGGCCATTCGAGCCTGCACCATTCAATATGATCATCCAACTCAGTATCCTGTACCTGCCTTCTCTCCATATCCCCTGATCCCTTTAGCCACATCTAACTCCCTCTTAAATATAGCCAATGAACTGGCCTCAACTACCTTCTGTGGCAGACAATTCCAGAGATTCACCACTCTCTGTGTGAAAAATGTTTTTCTCATCTCTGTCCTAAAGGATTTCCCCCTTATCCTTAAACTGTGACCCCTTGTTCGGGAACAATCTTCCTGCATCTAGCCTGTCCAACCCCAAGAATTTTGTAAGTTTCTATAAGATCCCCCCTCAATCTTCTGAATTCTAGCGAGTGCAAGCCGAGTCTATCCAGTCTTTCTTCATATGAAAGGCCTGACATCCCAGGAATCAGTCTGGTGAACCGTCTCTGTACTCCTTCTATGGCTAGAATGTCTTTCCTCAGATTAGGAGACCAAAACTGTATGCAATACTCCAGGTGTGGTCTCACCAAGACCCTGTACAACTGCAGTAGAACCTCCCTGCTCCTATACTCAAATCCTTTTGCTATGAATGCTAACATACCATTCGCATTCTTCACTGCCTGCTGCACCTGCATGCCTACTTTCAATGACTGGTGTACCATGACAACCAGGTCTCGTTGCATCTCCCCTTTTCCTAATCAGCCACCATTCACATAATAGTCTACTTTCCTGTTTTTGCCACCAAAGTGGATAACCTCACATTTATTCACATTATACTGCATCTGCCATGCATTTGCCCACTCACCCAGCCTATCCAAATCACCTAGCATCCTCCTCACAGCTAATACTGCCCCCCAGCTTCGTGTCATCCGCAAACTTAGAGATGTTGCATTCAATTCCCTCGTCCAAATCATTAATATATATTGTAAATAGCTGGGGTCCTAGCACTGAGCCTTGCGGTACCCCACTAGTCACTGCCTGCCATTCTGAAAAGGACCCGTTTACTCCTACTCTTTGCTACCTGTCTGCCAGCCAGTTCTCTATCCACATCAATACTGAACCCCCAATACCGTGTGCTTTAAGTTTGTATATTAATCTCTTATGTGGGACCTTGTCGAAAGCCTTCTGAATGTCTAGATATAACACATCCACTGGTTCTCCCTTATCCACACTACTATTTACATCCTTGAAAAATTCTACAAGATTCGTCAGACATGATTTACCTTTCATAAATCCATGCTGACTTTGTCCAATGATTTCACCACTTTCCAAATGTGCTGCTATCACATCTTTAATAACTGACTCTAGCAGTTTCTCCACTACCGATGTTAGACTAACTGGTCTGTAATTCCCCGTTTTCTCTCTCCCTCCCTTTTTAAAAGGTGGGCTTACATTAGCTACCCTCCAATCCTCAGGAACTACTCCAGAATCAAAAGAGTTTTGAAAAATTATTTATGTCTCGTTGGTTCCTCTACATGCTGGTTTAGAAAACTATCCCGCATACATTCCAAGAAATCCTCTTCCTCAGCACCCCTGCCAATTTGATTCACCCAATCTATATGTAGATTGAAGTCACCCATTACAACTGTTTTACCTTTGTTGCACGCATTTCTAATTTCCTGTTTGATGCCATCCCCAACTCCACAACTACTGTTAGGTGCCCTGTACACAACTCCCACTAGCATTTTCTGCCCTTTAATGTTTCGCAGCACTACCCATATCGATTCCACATCCTCCAAGCTCATGTCCTTCCTTTCTATTGCATTATTATCCTCTCTAACCAGCAACGCTACCCCACCTCCTTTTCCTTTCTGTCTATCCATCCTGAATATTGAATATCCCTGGATGTTCAGCTCCCAGCCTTGGTCACCCTGGAGCCATGTCTCCGTGATCCCAACTATGTCATAGTCATTAATAGCTGTCACCACTTTCAACTCATTCACCTTATTAGGAATGCTCCTTGCATTGAGACACAAAGCCTTCCGGCTTGTTTTTACAACACTCTTACCCCTTATATAATTATGTTGAAAGTGGCCCTTTTTGATTTTTGCTACTTTTACTTTTCACCTTGCTACCTATTGCTTCTACCTTCATTTTACACCCGTCTGTCTCTCTGCTCACACATTTAAGTAACCCACTACCTGTTATTCTCCGTTTATTATCTTTTTCTTCTTTCCCCCCCTACACGTTGGGTCTGAGTGCTTCCCTTCTCTGCCTCCTGCCTCACACACTGTCTAGCTTTCCCTATTTGAGTCCCTCCCCCCAACCTTCTAGTTTAAAGATTCCCCAGTAGCCTTTGCAAATCTCCCCGCCAGGATATTGGTCCCCCTCGGGTTCAAGTGCAACCCATCCTTTTTGTACAGGTCACACCTTCCCCAAAAATGGTCCCAATGATCCAGAAACTTGAATCCCTGCCCTCTGCACCAGTCCTTCAGCCACGCATTTGTCCTCCACCTCGCACCATTCCTACTCTCACTTACACGTGGCGCAGGAAGTAATCCTGAGATTGTTACCTTTGCGGTCCTTCTCCTTAACTCTCCTCCTAACTCCCTACATTCTCCTTTCAGGAATAATTCCCTTTTTCTACCTATGTCATTGGTACCTATATGTACCACGACCTCGGGGTCCTCTCCCTCTCATTTCAGAATATCTTGGACATGTTCAGACACATCCCAGATCCTGGCACCAAGGAGGCAAACTACCATCCGGGTCTTCTGACTGCGTCCACAGAATCACCTATCTGACCCCCTAACTCCGGGGAGTTACTCTAGCTCCAGGCAGTGATTCTGCGTTGGTTTTCAGCGGTCGTGGTGAGGCGGCAACCAGACAGCATTGGCGGCTAGATCTCCCACAATGCAAAGGGAGGGAGAAAGTGGCCAACGCCAACCAGTTGCCGTGGCAGTGCGCACATGCAGGGCGGCACATGCGCACAACTACGGCCGATGATGTATTGGCCGTGGTTGTGCGCATGTGCAAGGGAAGGATGTGCAGGCCGTGGCAGTGCGCATGTGTAAGGTGGCCTGCCGTGCCGAGCCGAGAGCCGGACACGGATGGCGGGCGGAGACGGACAGTGACAGGGAGTGAGAGATAGAAAGGGGGCCCGCTCAGAATTAAATGATAGGTGTCCCGGTTACTTGCCAAGCCGGGCAAAATGGCACGGCTTTTAGGTTGTGCCGCGGGCCTGTAGATTACCATTGGCACCCGGGCAACCGCTAATTTCGAGCCCTGACCCCCCATACTCCCCCCCCCCTCCCCAACCCACCCCTCACCTACACCCCCCCTTCATAACCCACCACCTCCTCCCCCCCCCCCCCCCCCCCCCCGCCAAACAGAGCGGAGAATGTGATCCCGGCGGAGAACGACCGGCGACCGCTGTGAGTCACCATCGCACCGTCAGCTCCAGCCCCTTCCACTCTGGTCCCATTTGCAGGCTCCTGCCCCCCTCCCCCGCGATATCCCCCTCTCCCCCACAACCCGCTTCTCCCACCCCCCCCCTCCACGCACCCCCCTCCACCACACAACTCCTGCGCCACACACCTCACTATACCCCACCCACAACCCCTGCCCCACATACCCCTCCCCCTCCCCCACACCCTCCCCCAACCCATGCCCCACATCCCCCACCCCCACCCCCACATACACCCCCTCCCCCCACACAAACCTCCTCCCCTACAGCCCTTTCCCCCACACCCCCCCCCACAGTTATAATCAGTTACAATACTGCCGTATTTTCTCCTAGCTCTCCCCCCGCCCACAGTCCCATTACCCCCCGCCCACACCACCCTCCTCCTGCCCACCGACACCCTCCTCCCCCACACATCCCCCTACACTCCCCCTCCTCCGCACACAGCCCTATACCCCCTCCCCCACACAACACCCCCCCACACACACTCCCTTCCCCACAACCCCTCACACATACCCGCCTCCCCGACACACCCCCTCCCCCACACACCACTCCCGCATGCCATCCCCCTCCCGCACACCACCCCCACAGACCCCCCTTCCCCACACCAACCCCAGACCTCGTCTTCCGCACACACCCCTCCCAACACACTTTCCCCTGACCCTCCCCTTCCCCCCACACCCTCCCTCTCCCCCCCCCACACACCCACTCCCACACATCCCTCATCCACACCCCCTCCCCCACACACAACCCCGCACCCCCTCCCCACACATCCCCCTCCCCCACACATCCTCGATCCCCATACCTGGGTCGTCAGTCAGTGCGCATTGTCTTCCCATGTGGTCGTCATTCAGAGTCAGTGTCCCCGCCCGACGACACCACACAAGCCCACGCACACCACCCCACCCCCTCCTCCCCACCCACCCACACACCACCGCCACCCCCCACACCACCCCAACCTCACAAACCACCCCACACTCCTAACCCCCCACACCAGCCCACCTCACCCCTAACCCCCCACACCACGCCAACCCACCACACCACCCCTCCCCATCACCCACCACACCATGCCCCAACTCAGGCCACCACCCACTACACGCCACCCCCTTTCCCGCACCATGACATCACCCCACACCCCACCCGACCTCCCACAATCCCCCACAACACCCCACCCCCCCCCCCCCCACACCAACCCACCTCTCCAGCCCACAACATCCATGACGAACATAATACCAAACTGAAATTAATCTCGTCTTCATACACGTGATCCATATCACTTCATTCTCTTATCCGTGTATCGATCTAAAAAACTCTTAAACATCATCATCGTATCTGTCTCCAACACCACCCGTGGCAACACATTCTAGGCACCCACCACTCTCTGTGCAACAACTCGCTCCAGTAAGAGTTTGCAGGCTCCTGTCCAATACCATTCAAGTTTGCCTTGCCTCAAATTCTAACTTTAACGTGAGGATCAGTTCTGTCCTTTTCCATAAGCATGTAAAATCTAATATAACTATGGTCACTGGTCCTAAAGCGCTCTCCAACTGACATCTTAGTCACTTGCCCGGTCCCGTTTACAAGAGTTAGTCAAACCTTGATCCATCTTTGTATATCAATTGAAGGATATTTTCTGAACACAGAGAGCAAATTCCACTCCATTTAAGCCCTTAGAGCTTTGAATCTGTTAGGCGGAGGACTGTGTTGGCAGATGGAAATTGGCTGGTTCTGCGGTCGAGGAAGAAGCTGAGGGCTTTAAGACCTTCCTGCTGTGGGATGGAGGTGTATAGTGACTGAACATCTATTATCTTCTGTACTATTACTAAAACTCTCTTCTTGACCACTTCCAGTTTGTTTTTTAAAAAAGCATAAAAACGGTACCCTTTATCGCTAAGATTATTTTGCCACCCTACTCACCGTTCTCTTCTCCTCCAAGCACATTGTTCCGAATGGTGGAATTATACAAAAGTTATGAAGGCTTAAAAAATCGTCCGATCTGCAGGTTGGTCTTCTCCCCTGTCACTCACCATGAAGGTAACGCTGTGTGGAGTCGGGAAAGTCGCTGTGTGGAATCGGGAAAGTCGCTGTGTGGAATCAGGAAAGTCGCTGTGTGGAGTTGGGAGGTGCTGTGTGGTGTCGCGGTCGGTGGCCACTGAATGGAGTCCCACATCGCCCCTTCCCCCTCACCCCCTCCTCCCTATACCACACCCCCACGCCCCTCCCACCACCCCCACATCACCCTTCCCACACCACCCCTGCCACACCACCCTAACCCCCCCACAACAGCTCACACCACCCCACCTCCGCAAACCACCCTAAACCCCCCATACCACCTCTACCCCCACACCACACCACCACCCACCCCCCCCCCCACTCCACCTCAACCCCCAATACCACTACCCGCCCGCTGCCCCCCACCTCCCCCATATCACCCAACCCCCCACACCACCCTCCAACCCACACAACCCTTCCCAACCACAGCACCCCTTCCCGCCCACACCACCCGCTCCCAACCCCACACAACCTCTCTCCCCCACACCAGCCCCTACCGCCCCACGACACAACGCCGCCACCCCACCCCACCGACACTACCTCTTCCGCGCCCCATGGCACCACACCCTCACCCCACACCACTACACTCCTCCACACCACCTCTTCCACACCACACAACCCCCCCCCCACATCACACAACCCCACCCCCCACACAACTCCACCTGCCCCCCACCCCCTCCTCAACGAACCCACTCCACCCCACACCACACAACCCCACACAATCCACCTGCCCCCCACCCCCTCCTCAACGAACCCACACCACACAACCCCACACCACACAACCCCACCCCCCACACCACCTGCCCCCCACCCCCTCCTCAACGAACCCACTCACCCCACACCACACAACCCCACCCCCCACACCACTCCACCTGCCCCTATCCCCTCCTCAACGAACCCACTCACCCCACACCACCATCCCCCACACACCAACCCCACACCACCCCAAACCCCCACATCACCCCATCCCCCCACCCCCAGACCAAACCCCCACACCACCACCTGCCCCCCACCCAGCCACCTGACCCCCCTCGCACCCCCCCCACATAACACGCTCCCCCGCACCCGGCCCCCACCTCCCACAAACCACCCCCACACCACTCCACGGCCCCCACACCACACCACCCACTCACCCCTCACACCCACACCACCCCCTCCCTCACACCCACGCTACACCCTCCCCCCACGCTACACCCTCTCCCCCACGCTACACACTCCCTCCCACGCCACCCCTACCCCGCCACACCACCCCACCCCCCCTCACTACCCCAGACAACCACCACCCTTTACCCCCCACACCACCCTATCCCACCCCCCACACAACCCCACATCACACCCTCACACAACCCCACACCACACCTTACCCCGCACACAACCTCAACCCCATCCTCCTTCCCCCCACCTCTCCCCCACTGCCCCACTCCCCCACGCCCCACACCACAACCCCCAAACCACCCCCTGCCCCCTACACTGCCCCGTCCCCCCACACCATCCCACCACACCACCCCCTCCCCCTCACGACACTCCCTTCTCTGCCACATGCCACTCCCTCACCCCCACGCCAAACCCTCCCCCACCCCACAACACCCGTACACCCAACCCACACCACAGCCCCCCCACCCCACACATGATCCCCCCCACCCCTTCCCCTTCCACACCCTCCATCTCCCCTGCCCACCCATTCCCCAGCCCCCCGCCCCTCCCCCCCCCCCCCCCCCCCACACCACCCACACCCTCCTCACACCACCCCTTTCTTCCCACACCACCCCATCCTCCCCAAACCACCACATCATCACCACTCCCTCAACGCCACCCCACCCCCCCCATGCCAACCCCTCCCCCCCATGCCAGCCCCTCCCCTCCACACCAACCACTTACCCACCCCACATCACACTGCCCCCACACCACCCCACCCACCCCCCACCCCCCACTCACACCACCCCATTTCCCCACACCACCCCCTCAATCCACACAATCCCCCAACACTATCCCTCCCCCCATGCCACCCCCTTCCAACCCACAACACTACACCACCCCACCACCTACACACACCATCCCTCCCCCCAAAGCTACTCCCTCTCCGCCATGCCACCCCCCCCCCACCACCTCACCCCCCACCCCAACCCACCGACCCCCACCCCACTCCCCATGCCACCCCCTTCCCATTCCCACATCACACCGCCCCCACACCACCGCCCCACACACCACCCCACCCCCCACGATCCCACCCCCTACACCACCCCACCTCCGCACACCACACCCTCGCTCACCAACCCCCTCACCCCCACGCTACACCCGCCCACCACAACACTCCCTCCGCCCACACCATTCCTCCCCCCACCTGCAACACCACCCCACCCCCGCACACCACACCCCCCACACACATCACCCCAGGAACCGTTGGTGCGGGAGGAGCAACGTCCGAGCGGTAGGCTTAAAACCCGAGCGCGGGGCTTTGTTTTTATAGAGGCCCAGGAACCGTTGGTGCGGGAGGAACCCAAATCTGTAACGTTCCATTTGCATTTCAAAATAAGCGGGCTTGTGCAAGCCGCTGATTGGTGGAAGCTGATTGGGAGTCAGATCGCTGCTGATTTCTTCCAGCAGTTTGTATTGTATCCTGGGTAAGGGGGGAGAATGAGGGCCAGGGCAGTTTATTGTTCTGGATGTCAGATGTGGGAGGTCATGGAGTCTGATAGCTCTGCAGACGCCCACATCTGCGACAGGTGCATCGAGATGGGGCTTCTAAGGTACCGTATTAGGAACCTGGAGCAGCAGCTCGATGACCTCTGTCTGGTCAGGGAGAGCGAGGAGGTCATAGAGAGGAGTTACAGAGAGGTGGTCACTGTAAGACCACGGAAGGAAGACAAGTGGGTCACGGTTAGGAGGGGCAAGGGGTAGAGGCAGGGACTAGAGAGTACCCCGGTAGGTATACACCTTGGCAATAAGTACTCCTGTTTGAGTACTGTTGGGGGGGACAGCCTACCTGGGGGTAGCGACAGCGGCGAGGCCTCCGGCACAGAGACTGGCCCTGTTGCTCAGATGGGTAGGGAAAAGAAGAGGAGGGCATTAGTAATAGGGGACTCTATAGTTAGGGGGTCAGATAGGCGATTCTGTGGACGCAGTCAGGAGACCCGGATGGTAGTTTGCCTCCCTGGTGCCAGGGTCTGGGATGTGTCCAAGATATCCTGAAATGGGAGGGAGAGGAGCCTAAGGTCGTGGTACACATAGGTACCAATGACATAGGTAGAAAAAGAGAAGAGGTCCTGAAAGGAGAATTTAGGGAGTTACGAGGAGAGTTAAGGTGAAGGACCGCAAAGGTAACAATCTCAGGATTACTGCCTGTGCCACGCGACAGTGAGAGTAGGAATGGAGCGAGGTGGAGGATAAATGCGTGGCTGAAGGACTGGTGCAGTGGGCAGGGATTCAAATTTCTGGATCATTGGGACCTCTTTTGGGGAAGGTGTGACCTGTACAAAAAGTATGGGTTGCACTTGAACCCGAGGGGGCCCAATATCCTGGCGGGGAGATTTGCAAAGGCTACTGGGAAGACTTTAAACTAGAACGGTTGGGGGGAGGGACTCAAATAGAGAAAGCTAGTAGACAGTGTGAAGGCTTTATGTCTCAATGTAAGGAGCATTAGTAATAAGGTGGATGAGTTGAATGTGCAGATAGTTATTAATGAATATGATATAGTTGGGATCACAGAGACATGGCTCCAGGGTGACCAAGGCTGGGAGCTGAACATCCAGGGATATTCAATATTCAGGAGGGATAGACAGAAAGGAAAAGGAGGTGGGGTAGCGTTGCTGGTTAGAGAGGAGATTAACGCAATAGAAAGGAAGGACATTAGCTTGGAGGATGTGGAATCGATATGGGTAGAGCTGCGAAACACTAAGGGGCAGAAAACGCTAGTGGGACTTGTGTACAGGCCACCTAACAATAGTACTGGAGTTGGGGATCAATCAATCAATCAATCAATCAATCAAGCACTTTATTCATCACCGAGGGGCAATTTAAAGGGCGCATTATAGTAGCTTTTAAAAAAAGAAAGGGACACAATCAAAGAAGAGACAGACATTCAAAGCTACTCTGGGCACCAACCGGTCGACCGCACGAGCAGTGACCCGGCAAGGATTGGGTTGTCAGCAGCGATACAATAATAAAGAACACACAAAATGTAACACAAACATCCACCACAGCATTCATCACTGTGGTGGAAGGCACAAAAATTTGGCCAGTCCTCCTCCATTTCCCCCCCGTGGATAGGACCAGAGTCCAGAGTCAGTCCAGGATCGGCTGTTCCTCACCGGAGACCGCGGCTTTAAGTTGTTGTAGGCCGCAGGGCCGGCGGTCAAGACTTAAAGTCCCCGCCGCAGCCAGAAGCACTGTAGACTGCAGGGGCGGCGGTCGAAGCTCCCCTCCAGGGGTGATGGTAAGTCCATGCCGGCCCCGCGGTAGAAGTTGGCTGCGGGCCGGCAGTGATGGCTTCTTCTTCCCCCGGGTCCCCCACGAGGGATCCCGGGTTGTAGACGCCGCACCAGCTGGAGCTCTGCAGACCGCGGCTTCAGGCTGCGACTTCAGGCTGCCAGCTGCCCCGGGCCAGCGAAACGGAGCGCTCCCCTCCAGCGAGCCCCAGCGAGGGTTCACCCGCTCCACGCCGAGAGTCCACGCTGCGCCCGCCGCTGAAGCCCCGGGCACGTCTCCGGGAAAGGCCGCGCCGATTCTTGATGTTAGGCCACGGGGGAGGCGAACTGGAAAAAGTCGCCTCTCCATGGAGGAGGCGACCGAAGCGGTTTCCCCCTTACCCCCCCACCACCCCCCACACTAGACACACAAAAAAACATTAAATACACACTTTAAAACATATTTTAAAATAAAAAAAAGTTGAAAAAACTGACGCACTGCTGACATGGCTGCTGCCAGAACAGCGCCCCCGGATGGCATCAAACAGGAAATTAGAAATGCGTGCAACAAAGGTAAAACAGTTATAATGGGTGACTTTAATCTACATATAGATTGGGTGAATCAAATTGGCAAGGGGTGCTGAGGAAGAGGATTTCTTGGAATGTATGCGGGATAGTTTTCTAAACCAACATGTAGGGAACCAACGAGAGAGCAGGCTATTCTAGACTGGGTATTGAGTAATGAGGAAGGGTTAGTTAACAGTCTTGTTGTGCGTGGCCCCTTGGGAAAGAGTGACCATAATATGGTTGAGTTCTTCATTAGGATGGAGAGTGACTTAATTAATTCAGACTCAAGGGTTCTGAACTTAAAGAATGGTAACTTTGAGGGTATGAGACGTGAATTGGCCAATATAGACTGGCAATTGATTCTTAAAGGGTTGACGGTGGATGTGCAATGGAAGGCATTTAAAGACTGCATGGATGAACTACAAAAATTGTTCATCCCAGTTTGGCAAAAGAATAAATCAGGGAAGGTAGTGCATCCGTGGATAACAAGGAAAATCAGGGATAGTATCAAAACAAAAGATGAAGCATACAAATTAGCCAGAAAAAGCAGCCTACCAGAGGACAGGGAGAAATTCAGAGTCCAGCAGAGGAGGACAAAGGGATTAATTAGGAAAGGGAAAATAGATTATGAAAAAAAACTGGCAGGGAACAAAAACTGACTGCAAAAGGTTTTATAGATATGTGAAGAGTAAAAGATTAGTTAAAACAAATGTAGGTCCCTTGCAGTCAGAAACAGGCTAATTGATCATGGGGAACAAGGAAGTGGCAGACAAATTGAATAACTACTTTGGTTCTGTCTTCACTAAGGAAGACATAAACAATCTGCCGGAAATAGCAGGGGAACGGGGGTCAAATGAGATGGAACTGAGTGAAACCCAGGTTAGCCGGGAAGTGGTGTTAGGTCAATTGAATGGATTAAAGGCCGATAAATCCCCAGGGCCAGATAGGCTGCATCCCAGAGTACTTAAGGAAGTAGCCCCAGAAATAGTGGATGCATTAGTGATAATTTTTCAAAACTCTTTAGATTCTGGAGTAGTTCCTGAGGATTGGAGGGTAGCTAATGTAAGCCCACTTTTTTAAAAGGGAGGAAGAGAGAAAACGGGGAATTACAGACCAGTTAGTCTATAGTGGGTAGTGGGGAAACTGCTAGAGTCAATTATTAAAGATGGAATAGCAGCACATTTGGAAAGTGGAAAAATCATTGGACAAAGTCAGCATGGATTTATGAAAGGTAAATCATGTCTGACGAATCTTATAGAATTTATCGAGGATGTAACTAGTAGAGTGGATAAGGGAGAACCAGTGGATGTGTTATATCTGGACTTTCAGAAGGCTTTCGACAAGGTCCCACATAAGAGATTAGTATACAAACTTAAAGCACACAGTATTGATGTGGACAGAGAACTGGCTGGCAGACAGGAAGCAAAGAGTAGGAGTAAACGGGTCCTTTTCAGAATGGCAGGCAGTGACTAGTGGGGTACCGCAAGGCTCGGTGCTGGGACCCCAGCTATTTACAATATATATTAATGATTTGGACGAGGGAATTGAATGCAACATCTCCAAGTTTGCGGATGACACAAAGCTGGGGGGCAGTGTTAGCTGTGAGGGGGATGCTAGGTGACTTGGATAGGTTGGCCGAGTGGAAAAATGCATGGCAGATGTAGTATAAAGTGGATAAATGTGAGGTTTTCCACTTTGGTGGCAAAAACAGGAAAGTAGACTATTATGTGAATGGTGGCCGATTAGGAAAAGGGGAGATGCAACGAGACCTGGGTGTCATGGTACACCAGTCATTGAAAGTAGGCATGCAGGTGCAGCAGGCAGTGAAGAAAGCGAATGGTATGTTAGCATTCATAGCAAAAGGATTTGAGTTTAGTAGCAGGGAGGTTCTACTGCAGTACAGGGCCTTAGTGAAACCACACCTGGAATATTGCGTACAGTTTTGGTCTCCTAATCTGAGGTAAGACATTCTTGCCATAGAGGGAGTACAGAGAAAGTTCACCAGACAATTCCTGGGATGTCAGGACTTTCATATGAAGACTGGTTAGACTCGGCTTGTACTCGCTAGAATTTAGAAGATTGAGGGGGGATCTTATAGAAACGTACAAAATACTTAAGGCTAGATGCAGGAAGATTGTTCCCGATGTTGGGGAAGTCCAGAACAAGGGGTCACAGTTTAAGGATAAGGGGGAAGTCTTTTAGGACCGAGATGAGAAAAAGAGAGTGGTGAATCTCTGGAATTCTCTGCCGCAGAAGATAGTTGAGGCCAGTTCATTGGCTATATTTAAGAGGGAGTTAGAGGTGGCCCTTGCGGCTAAGGGGATCAGGGGGTATGGAGCGAAGGCAGGTACGGGATACTGAGTTGGATGATCAACCATGGTCATATTGAATGGCGGTGTAGGCCCGAAGGGCCGAATGGCTTAATCCTGCACCCATTTTCTATGTCTCTATATATCAACTGAAGGACATTTTCTGAACAGAGAGCAAATTCCTCTCCATTTAAGCCCTTAGAACTTTGACTCTGTTAGGGGGAGGAGAGTGTTGGCAGATGGAAATTGGCTATTTCTGCGGTCGAGGAAGAAGCAGAGGGCTTTAAGACTTTCCTGCTGGGGATGGAGGTGTATAGTGACTGGACATTTATTATCTTCTATACTATTACTAAAACTCTCATCTTGGTCACTTCCGGTTTGCATTTTTTTTTAATTTGCGGAAAAATGGTACCCTTTATCGCTAGGGTTTTTTCTCCACCTTACTCTCCTCCAAGTGCACCAAGTTTTGTTCAGAATGGTGGAATTATACAAAAGTTGTGAAGGTTTAAAAAATCGTGAGATCAGCAGGTTGGTCATCTCGCCTGTCAGGCACCATGAAGTCTTCTGGCACCCACTGGGAAATAAAAACCCGGAGGCGGGGCTGGGTCCACAAGTGCTGATTGAGGCCGCAAGAGTAGTCGGGAAAGCCGCTGTGTGGTCCCCCCCCCACACTGCCCCTTCCCCGCACCCCTTCCTCCCCATACCTCACCCCCACACCACCCCACTCACTCACACATCACCCAACCCCCCCACACACACCACCCCTCCCACACCATCCCACCCACTCCCTCCCCCCCCACGCCGCCCTTCCCCCCATACCATTCCCTACGCCACCCCTCCGCTCGCCACCCTCTCCCCCATGCCACCCTTACCCCCCACGTCACCCATCTCCGCCCCCATGCCACCCCTCCCCCTCACACCACCCCCCTGCCCTCACGCTAACCCCCGCCACACCCCACCCCCGTGCCACCTCCCCTTCACCATTATCCCCCTCCCGACACCCCCTCCCCACACCCTCATTCCTCACAATCCCCCTCACCGAATGCCCCCTTCCCCACCACATCCCTCTCCCCAACCTTCCCCACGCCCACGCTCTCACACCCCCCTACCCAACCCACCCCTCCATGCCCCCCCCCCACAACCTACCCTTCCCTCCCACCCCATATCCATCCCTCCCCACATCACCCGCACCCCCCTCCCCCACACTCCACCGTTCCCCCACATCCCACCCTCCCCCACATCCCACCCTCCCCCACATCCCACCCTCCCCCACACAACCTCCTTCACCCACTCCCCCTTCCCAACCTCTGCCCCAAACCCCCTTCTTCCCCCACACCCCACCCTTCCCCAATCAACACACCCTCCCCTACATACCGCACTCTCCCCCACACACGACCGGCGACCGCTGTGAGTCACCATCGCACCGACTGCTCCAGCCTCTTCCGCTCTGGTCCCACTTGCTGGCTCCTGCCCCCTCCCCCCTCCCCCGCGATAACCCGCTCCTCCTCCCACACACCCACCCGCCCACACCCCCTCCTCCTCCAAAAACCCCCCTCACAAACCACCATCCCCGCCCTGCACACACACCCACCCACACACCCCCTCCCCCCGCCCGCAACCCCCCAAAACACCCTCCCCGCCTAAACAACCCCCCACATACCCACACCCTCTCTCCCCAACCGACCCTCTCCCGCACACCCCACCCTTCCTCCACATCCCTCCCTCCCCACATCCCTCCCTCCCCACATCCCTCCCTCCCCTACATCCCCACCCCCAGGGCTCTCACTTAACTTTTTTTCCCCGTTGCCAGCCGGGCAACTTCGGCAGCTTTTTAGGTTGCCAAATGACAGTTTAGGTGGTCATTTAAAACGGCTTGCGTGACAACCCCCCCCCCCAACCCCCCCTTCGCCACCCCCTCTCCCCCACAACCCCGCCCTTCCCCACAACCTCCCCACCCCCACTTCCTCGCATCCCCCTCCCCACGCCCTACCCTTCCCCCACATCCCAACCTTCCCCACATCCCTCCCATCCCACATCCCTCCTCCCCCACACCCCAATCCCCAACCCACCCCCTACCCCACACCACCTCCCTCGCCCACATCCCACCATTCCACCACATCCCTCCCTCCCTCCCACACCCTCCTACCCCACCCCCCTCCCCAACCCACCCCCTTCCCCACACCCCTCCGACCCGCACACCCCACCCTTTCCCAATCAACCCACCCTCCCCTACATACCGCACTCTCCCCCACACACGACCGGCGGCCACTGTGAGTCACCATCGCGACGTTTGCTCCAGCCTCTTCCGCTCTGGTCCCACTTGCTGGCTCCTGCCCCTCCCCCCTCCCCCGAAATAACCCGCTCCTCCTCCCACACACCCACCCGCCCACACCCCCTCCTCCTCCAAAAACCCCCCTCACAAACCACCGTCCCCGACCTGCACACACTCCCACCCACACACCCCCGCCCCCAAAACACCCTCCCCGCCTAAACAACCCCCCACATACCCACACCCCCTCTCCCCAACCGACCCTCTCCCGCACACCCCACCCTTCCTCCACATCCCTCCCTCCCCACATCCCTCCCTCCCCTACATCCCCACCCCAGGGCTCTCACTTAACTTTTTTCCCCTGTTGCCAGCCGGGCAACTTCGGCAGCTTTTTAGGTTGCCAAATGACAGTTTAGGTGGTCATTTAAAACGGCTTGCGTGACACCCCCCCCCCCCCCCCCCCCCCCCCTTCGCCACCCCCTCTCCCCCACAACCCCGCCCTTCCCCACAACCTCCCCACCCCCACTTCCTCGCATCCCCCTCCCCCACGCCCTACCCTTCCCCCACACCCCACCCTTCCCCCACATCCCTCCCATCCCACATCCCTCCTCCCCCACACCCCAATCCCCAACCCACCCCCTACCCCACACCACCTCCCTCGCCCACATCCCACCATTCCACCACATCCCTCCCTCCCTCCCACACCCTCCTACCCCACCCCCCTCCCCAACCCACCCCCTTCCCCACACCCCCTCCGACCCGCACACCCCACCCTTTCCCAATCAACCCACCCTCCCCTACATACCGCACTCTCCCCCACACACGACCGGCGACCACTGTGAGTCACCATCGCGACGTTTGCTCCAGCCTCTTCCGCTCTGGTCCCACTTGCTGGCTCCTGCCCCTCCCCCGCGATAACCCCCTCGCCCCCACAACCCGCTCCTCCTCCCACACCCCCACCCGCCCACACCCCCTCCCCCACCAAAATCCCCCTCACAGACCACCGTCCCCGCCCCGCTTCCCAGGTCTCCCTCGTCCCACTGTCTCTGCCTCTTCCTTTTTTCTTTCCGCCCCCTCCCTCCTCCGCCCTCCCCCACCCTCACATCAGTATGAAGAAGGGTCTCGACCCGAAACGTCACCTATTTTCTTCGCTCCATAGATGCTGCCTCACCTGCTGAGTTTCTCCAGCATTTTTGTCTACCCATTCACACAAGTTCTGTTATCCCACTTTCCTCACCCACTCCCTGCACATTAGGGGCAATTTTACAGAGACAAGTTAACCCACAAAGCCAATGTGTCTTTGGGATGTGGGAGGAAACCCACATGCTTGCAGGGAGAATGTGCAAATTCAACACAGTGCCCGAGAACAGGACCGAACTCAGATCTCTGGCGTGTGAGGCAGCAAGTCCACCAGCTGTGCCACTATATTTTATTTTCCAACATAAAAAATTATACGTTGATAACTTTGGTTACTAAAAAAAAATAAACTATCCATTTTCAGTCTTAAATCTCTAAGTGACGCTATGTCCCCCTTTACAGCTACGGTATGTTTTAATTCAGTTCAAAACTATGGGGCCGTACATTGGCCATAAAGTTGCTGCATAAAATTGCCAGATACTCGGAATTGATCCTGAATATGGGTGCTGCTTGTATGGAGTTTTGTTTTTTTGTTTATAACATTGTTTACAGAGTACTATGTTTACATATTCTGTGGTGCTGCTGCAAGTAAGGATTTCATTGTCTTGACTCTTGACTTACGTCGTTAATGTGTGGGATAGTACTAGTGTACGGGTGATCGGTGGTCCACGTGGACTCGGTGGGCCGAAGGGCCTGTTTCCACGCTGTATCTTTAAATTAAAGTAAAAACACTAAAACAAGAGGAAATCTAAAGAAGGGTCTCTACCCGAAACGTCACCCAATTTTTTCTATCCAGAGTTGCTGGCTGTTCCATAGAGTTCCCCCGCACAATTAAAGCATGGAATAGTCTTCACCCTACCATAGGTACCCAACCAGACGCAACTAAATTTAAGGTGGCTCTTTTTTTCCCAAGATCCCCTTTTTGCTTAAGTTCAAGTCAAGAGACAAGAGAGTTTTATTGTCATGTGTCCCAGATAGGACAATAAAATTCTTACTTGCTGCAGCACAACAGAATATGTAAACATAATATAGAACAGGAGATAAATGTTCAGTGTGTCTATATACCATAGACCATATATATACACAATAAATAAACAGATCAAATGCAATAGGCTGTTATTTTTCAGAGTTTGGAGTTTGGTGGTGGTGGGTCCACCAGTTTCAATTCCATTTGGAATATTTTTCGAGGGCCAGGAAACCAAGAAGCAAGAGTTACTCCGGGGAGTTACTCTAGCTCCAGGCAGTGATTCTGCGTTGGTTGTCAGCGGTCGCGGTGATGCGGCAACCGGACAGCATTGGCGGCCAGATCTCCCACAAGGCAAAGGGAGGGAGAAAGTGGCCAACGCCAACCAGTTGCCGTGACAGTGCGCACATGCAGGGCGGCACATGCGCACAACTACGGCCGATGATGTATTGGCCGTGGTTGTGCGAATGTTCAGGGGGGGGGGATGTGCAGGCCGTGGCAGACAGTAGATTGCCATTGGCACCCGGCAACCGCTAATTGCGAGCCCTAACCCCCCCCCCTCTCCCCCTCCCTCCCTCCCCCCCAACCAACCCACGCCCCCACAACCCCTCCCTCCTCTACACTCCCCCCCCAACCAACACACCCCTCCCTCCCCCACACTCCCCCCCCAACCAACACACTCCCCCCCCAACCAACCCCCTCCCCCACACCCCACCCTTCCCCACACCCCCTCCCTCCCCTACACTCCCCCCCAACCAACACACTCCCCCCCAACCAACACACTCCCCCACGCCCCCCCTGCACAACACATCCTCTCCCTCCCCCACACAACCCACCCTTCCCCCCCGCCAAACGGAGAGCGGTGAAAGTGACCCTGGCGGAGAACGACCGGCGACCGCTGTGAATCACCATCGCACCGTCAGCTCCAGCCCCTTCGGCTTTGGTCCCATTTGCAAGCTCCTTCCCCCCTCCCCCGCGATAACCCTCTCTCCCCCACAACCCGCTCCTCACCCCACACCCCCCCTCAACACACCTCACGATACCCCCTCCCCCACCCCACCCATACAACCCCTGCCCCACACACTCCCTTCCCCCACACACCCGTCCCGAAACACTTTCCCGCCCCACGACACCACGCCACTCCATCTCCCCACGCCAACCCCTCAACCCCACGCCAACCCCTCCACCCACACCATCCCGAACCCCCACCACCCCACAACACCCCCTCCCCCGCACACCACTGCCTCCCCAGCCCCTCTCCCCCTCCTACAAACCAACCTCTATCACCCCCACACCCCTCCACGCTCTTTCCTGCCCCACGACATCACATTGCCCCACAACAATCCTCCCACACCCCCCCACCCAACACCATCGCCTTCCCAGCCCATCCTCTCCCCACACCACCCTCCCGCCCCCTCCCTCACGATACCCCCTCACCCACATGCCACCCCTCCACCCCACGCCACACCTTACCTTACCCCCACGCAACCCTTACCCCCCTACTATACCCCCCTACCCCCCATGCCAACCTCCCCCCATGCGACCCCCCTCATCCACACCACCCCCTCCCCATACTCCACCCCTCCCCCTCTACCCCCTCCCCCACACCACCCCAACCTCCACCTCTCCCAGCCCACCTCACCCAACCACCCCACCTCACCCCTCCCCACAAACTTAACCCCCTCATCCAACCCCCCACACCATCCCAGCCCCCTACCCCGCCACCTGCCCCCACCTCCTCCACACCGCCCCACTCCCCCACACCACACCCCCCTTCACTCCACACAACCCTTCCCAACCACACCAACCCTACAACCCCTCCCCCCCACACCACCCCTCTCCCACCACGCCACCCCTTCCCTCCTCATGCCACCCCTTCCCTACCCCACGACACTCCACCTCACACTCCACTTCACCCCCACACCCCCCAGAACACCTCCATCAGATTACTGCCTCCGCCACGACACCCTATGCCCCCCACACCACTCCATCCAACCCACACCACCCCACCAACACCACACCCCACATCACACCACATCACCACACCCTCACAACCCCAACCCCACATCACAACCCCCATACAACCCCAACCGCACACCACATCACACTCCTCCAACCCCCTCATTCCCCCCACCCCACCCCCTCCCCCACACCACCCACTCCCCTCCCCCACACCCTCTCAATCCCCAATCCACCCCCTTCCCACCCCACGACAACACGCCGCCCCCACCCCACTCACACCACCCCGTCCCGAAACACTTTCCCGCCCCACGACACCACTCCATCTCCCCACGCAAACCCCTCCACCCCACGCTATCCACACCATCCAAAACCCCCACCACCCCCTCCCCCACACACCATGCCTCCCCAGCCCCCCTCCCCCTCCCACACCCCTCCACGCTCTTTCCTGCCCCACGACATCACTTTGCCCCACACCACCCCTTCCACACACCCCCACCCAACACCATCGCCTTCCCAGCCCATCCTCTCCCCACACCACCCTCCCGCCCCTCCCTCTCCCCCA